>NC_141110.1:18480953-18523453 GCF_041138505.1 Cibotium barometz
TAACCTTTATCAATGGTGGCCAACGGACTACTCTCGGAGAGATGGCCAATGCGTTAGTGCACAGAATCGAGCCAAAACTCTTGGATAACTCGTGAATGGTATTATTAGCCAGTGATGGAAACCAATAGTTATATCTAGACTCGAGATGATGTATATTCCAATAAGGGACATTGAGAAGGTTAGACCTTTGGCCATGGCCGACGATGTAGAAAGGTCCGGAAGATTGCAAGAAAATACCAGACCTCAAACAGAGCTGGTAAGGACTCAACTCCCTAATGTCATTGATAATTATTCTTGAGGAGACTCAGAGTTGACAATGAAGGAATGTTGTTGTATGAGGATGCCTCATGTAACCTCTACCCAATCATTGATATGGGACTTGCAGGGGTCATTTTGATTCCTTGATGCACCCCTAGTGAGCAAGTATTACCAGCAAACCACTGATCAATAGGGGGAGTCACACCACCTGAAGCCTACTAGAGCAAAAGAACAATAATGAGAAGGGGAGCGAGGACCTCTCGAGAGGAAATCACTTCAAGAAGCTTACCAGAGCAAAAGAACAATAGGGGGGAAGGGGAACAAGGACCTCTCCGGAGGAAATCACTTCAAGAAGACACATTCCAATGGAGGAGCAAGAATTCTCATTCTCTAGCTGTAGGATGCTAACTTTTGGATTTCTTCCTCACTGGATCCAAGTAGGGAAGAAAGGATGAGGGAAAACAATACTATTCAAAGAGAGGCAACACCTCTCAAAAGAACAAGGGTAACCACTCCCTTAGAGACTAGAGTACCAACTCATGGAGCTTAGGAAACTAAAAGACTACACAGTCCACGAACGGAGAGATATGAGCCCACCAGTAGTTAATGGGATACCTGTAGTGGGATACCCAAGGACGCATGGTAAACAGGAGTTGCTATAGCAACCCAGATAGAAATAGAAGGGCTAGCCGGACCAATTTGTATGTTCCCACATAGAGAGAACCCCCATCACAATGCCGATAGAGTATGTCAGAGTGACATCACATGATCGCACGAGAGGAGTGTCTTGAGTAAGGAACAAGAATTACCTCTACAGAAATGCCTAAGCCTCACAAAGGGCTAAAAAACAAAAGAAAAACATTGGAAGAGCTCTAGGAGCTTGCTGATATTCGGAGAATAAGAGGTTGCTCCATGAGCACATCATAAGGGAAAGGGCTCGCCCAAAAGAGGCAATATGCCCTCGGAGAATCCCTAATGGGAAGATACATCGAGAGATTGCCTTTAGAATGGACATGGGTGCCACGTAAATCTAAGCTTAGCTCATTACTAGTCACACCATCCTACATGGATATGGATGAGGAGTTGATGAGATAGTCACAAATGTGACATCTTTAAGGCCTACATTGAAAGTAGAAATGGGAACTTCGAGAGCAATCCTCTCAACCCTAGTCACTATAAACATGGTCGAATACTTGGCATGTAAGCCTAAAGCTTGGGATGAGGTCCATCAATGTGATTGAAAGAAAAGCTCAAATTGATTGGAGAAATTGAGTAGGGGGATGAAGTACTATGAGGAAGATGGGGAAGCAAGCCCCTTAAAAGGGCCAAAATAGTCCTTAAGCTAGTGGACGAGAATCCCTATGGGAATCCTAAAGGACGTTGCGGTAACATCATGTAGCCTGACCTATGTTGACTTTTGAAGGCCTACCAACAATGATGAAATATTGGGAAGACCATTCATGTGCTATATTCCATTACCTCCATACAAGTATAGCATCAAATATTGATACGGATTCAATCCTACATTAAACAAATGCTTTTTAGAAAAAACTCTTACTCTCTATTCATCTGTATATCCTTCCCGTTCAAAAAAAGAAAATAAATATTGACCTACTATTTGAGACTGATAAATTAAAGTTGGGTGAATGGTAAGCAGCTATGGTGAAATCGATAGACACACTGCTCTTCTTAGGAAGCAGTGCTAGAGCATCTCGCTCGGTTTGAGTCTGAGTAGTGGCAACCTATAAAGAAGAGTTAAACATGGAATAAACATTATTCAATAATCTAATTAAAAAAAACTTAAACCTGGGATAAACATTACTCAATAACTTTATTGAAAATGTAATGGGAATAAGGGTTGGTTCACAATTTACGAACTCGTGGGTTCTCTTTGCATGGGACTAGCTGCCTCAATGACGGTTGGTGGGCGCAGTGGTCAAGGGTAAGTATAGCGAAAAGATGCAGTTCGGAATTACAAGCAATTAGCATAGGGAAACAATGCAGTTCGTTCCCTGGTTTTGTGAATTAACAACAATCGACTGTGTACTCAATAGTCAATTAAGCACACTCTATATAATTGATCTATATAAACGATTTTACAGAATGAGATGTATGTTCGACTTGGGTCCTCTTCAGTAAAAACTAGCAATTGTGTACACGATTGGACTTTCAATGATGAAACAGCTACAAAGCAAGGATTGAATTAAAATGCCACAAATTGTAAACTATGGGTGTGGATGCAAAAACATGCACGCAGTCCGAGAGGATGCATTGTTTTGCTAGTCGAAAGGTGGTCAAAAGTCTGATCCTTAGAGTTGATGAATCAAAAGGGGATTTGAACCCCTAACCCTTGGCTATCGGTGCGATTGTCTCTTCTTATCTTCTGTATTAAAATGTAGAGATCATATAGCTAAGCCTATTATTTACCCTTTTTAAATTCTCGTGATGAAGCAAGTGCTAAGGGAGTCAACTTATGATGTGCCTACTGAAACAGCCAAAGTTTGATCTTTATCCAACGGGGTAGAAAGCCCACTGGTGGGTGTGCTAAGAAATAACCCTTAGCATTATATTTTAGTTTAGACCTTTGTCATATTATTCTATCTATTCTAGTTTTAAATACCAACAATTATATCAAATAAGAAATTATGCTTTGTAGTACAATTGATGTAGGAGGCCTCCTCCTATGTGACGACTACTACATGTGAGCGTAGCTGACTGAGCACCACACTTCACTGGCTCAGCACACGGGCATCCTTGATATATAATAAAGAAATGTAATTCCCAAAATAACACAAGGGATTTCCGTAACAATTGATGTATAGTTAATGGTTGCCAAGGGAATGTGTACATGAGGTAATGCACATGAGATGCATGTGTGGACAAATGGATCACTTGGATTGCATTCAAAGTTCTTGTGCTTTTGATGTTCACTAATGTTGGAAACACATGCAATTGAATTAATGGCAACAAATGTGGCTCACAATCTAGTGGATACACAGATATACAAATATTCATATATATCAACAATATACATAGAACATTATAGCAACTTCCTAGTCTCTAGGTATTGACTTAATGACATAAAGTAAGAAAAACCACTCAGGGTAATGATTGACATCTTTTCACACAAAGATCAACATGGACAAACTAAAGGAGGGGACAAGCTCAAGAGGATATTTTTCTCCAGCTCGCCTCTTGTGGAAATCATTGTGTTGATGTTGTATACCCATCAAAACAAGCTTTACGAGCATTTGATGTCTCTTGAAAAAAATGATAGGTGCGCCATGATTTCACGTTTCTCTAAAAAAATCAAAGACTTTCTAACAAGCAATAGCATCCACCGATCTGGATACACTCACATTTGAATAAGTGGTGGTAGGAACAATTGTCAGAGCTGAGAGAGTTTTAAAGAACGATCCCAAGAGGAGGAGGAAGAAGAGGGCTCAGAAAGGCAAAGGAAAAGCGAATACACCAACTCAGACTCAAAAACCAATGAAAAGTGGAAGCCTCAGAAGAAAGGTAGGAAGCATGTAGTGAATGTTCAGGAAGAATTTAAAGCCGCCCTAGCAAAGATAACTAGAAGACATGAAGGAAATGGTGGTTCTAGAGTAAGAATGGACATCTAGGGCACAAAGTGTAAGAACCACAAGGACACACCAAGGAAGAGTGTAAGATGCCCTTTCCTGAGGAATGTGTCATTTGTGACAAGACAAATCACACCACGGAAAAATGCCACTACAACACAAGAAAATGTCAGTCTAGCTTGGGATTTGGTGAGGATACCAAATTGTGACATGTTGATACTTCCTCCTCTTTAAAAATACACAGCTATTATGTACATCCACAAATTCCAATGTATAGACTTTAAGATGATTTGAAGTACCAAAGCAAGTACCCTCCTGTGCTATGAGCTTATACAAACCTAGTCTAGGCAATGAAGACCTGTTTTTGAACCACTGATAGTGAGAATGAAAGAGGATTTTGTTCTCACAAAGAAAAAATATCATTCCAAATTCCTTAGGAAAATCTAGTCTTACCCTTGAGGAAGAGAAAAAAGCCTTAAAAATAATTTAAGGGGATGAATTTGGTATATCAGAGTAGCCAGCAATAGCTAATGGATGAGAAAAACACCAAGTTGGTTGATGAAGATAACATGGCAGCAGTAAGCCCTAAAAGTGTCAAGAGTGGCTCAAAAAAAATACTCTAAAAAAAATCAAAGGAGGATACTGATGAAGGCTCAAAGGTGGATTCTAAGGATAAATGGAACAAGAATGATGATGAAGGCAATTTGTGCAAAGAATGTACTCTCCTTTGAGCTAGAAAAAATTATGTATTTGCAATGAGAGTGGGGCATTTTCTACATAAAAATAATGGTTGAGAACTAGTAACGCACTCCCACATGACTCGTGTAAGCCCACCAAAAATCCATGCAACTAAACCTTAATCTTCATGCAACCTCTCATTTTTTCATACATCCAACCACTCCAGTTGCATCTAACCCTTACATCAAGTTAACTCCCTCTTTAAGCACAGCTTGAGTTTTCTATTAGTTTTCAAGCTTATCCCCTTATTTAATTTATTTTTTTGTTCCAAGATTAAACCTTAGACTTTACACCTTAATTATTCAAACCTAAGGTTTTACACTTTACCCATTCAATCTTAGTCTAATTAATGTGCACATCTATTACACCTAAGAACATGCTTTATTTACATGGAGATTATTTTTATTTACTTAACTCATTTATTTATTTCACAATATTCTCTAATGTCAATTTTCTCTTTCTAATTCTAATGTGTGTAACAGGGTTCACATGGGAGGGTATCAAATAATTTTGTACATATACCAACCTGACCAATTAATTTAAATCTTATTTTTATGACTTTTAAAAGTTTTTCTCATTAAATTCACATCATCTCTTATTAAATATGCATTATCTCACTAGAATATGCATTCCAAAAAGTAATACCTCAAACTATTTTACTATACTTGCATATTGATTGTAAATAAACCCTTGCTCCTCAACCTACTTATCTCAGTAACATCTTTTTTTTTTGGGGGGGGGTGTTCTTGGCATTTAGTCCCTTAGTAAATGATCTTTCATGCCACAAAAGAAGCATGAGTTTGGCAAGTTCTTGGCACTTATATTGGGCTACCATAAAGAAAGAGTTTTTAGGTTAGTTCTCAAAGCTTAATCTTTTGGGCTCTGAAAAACCCCTTCACTGTGATCATCTTCTTTCATATTTTTCAAGGCAAGAGGAAAGAACTTGCACAACTATTTCAAAGAGAAGGGAAGGTAATTCGTAGAGACTGCATGGGGTCAATATGAACAAGGGTCCACACTTTCTCCTTGCATGAAATATCCAAGCCTTTTCTTGTTGGGAGTGGGGGCAAAGGGGGGGATGCCACCCATTTTTTTTTGGAGAGAGAGAGAGAGAGAGAGAGAGAGAGAGAGAGAGAGAGAGAGAGAGAGAGAGAGAGAGAGAGAGAGAGAGAGAGAGAGAGAGGACAGAGAGAGTAGAGAGTTAGAGAACAATCCACGAGTATGCTGGCCAAAATCAATACAACAATTATTATCCACATGCTTGTGCTAGAAAGTCTCAATATTTATCCCTTTTTTGTGAATATGTTTAATGATTTCCACATTAATGTCAAGGGGTAAATTTATATAGGTGTTAGAAAAAGTTCTATATCATCATCTAACAGGAAGGAGGTAGGTAGAGAAAATGAATGAACTCGTTTACATGGAGTTCCACATTGGCATGAAGCTTTCTCTTTGGTGAGAAGAAGATGTATTATCAAAATGTTAAGTGTTGTGCTTAGGCCCTTTTCATTATCTTGTATCCTACCTGACCTTTTCATAGTATCTTTCACAACAAGTATCCATGCCCAAGGCTATGAAAAAGCCCATATTATGTCTATGTACATAGAAGTGGTCTATGGTAATTTTTTTGTGAATATGTTTAATGATTTCCACATTAATGTCAAGGGGTAAATTTATATAGGTGTTAGAAAAAGTTCTATATCATCATCTAAACAGAAGGTGGTAGGTAGAGAGAATGAATGAACTCGTTTACATGGAGTTCCACTTGGGCATGAAGCTTGCTCTTTGGTGAGAAGAAGATGTATTATCAAAATGTTAAGTGTTGTGATTAGGCCCTTTTCATCATATTGTATCCTTCCTGACCTTTTCATAGTATCTTTTACAAGTACCCATGCCCAAGGCTATGAAAAAAGCCCATATTATGTCTATGTACATAGAAGTGGTCTATATTAATGGCCCATGGATGCTGTCCACATATACATGAAGTATGGATCATCGAAACCATGTTACAAACCATTAAAACCACATTGCAAACCATCCCCAACCATAGCTTTTGTCCTCTAAACCATAAGACACTCAGAAGTTTAATCAGTATTTGAAGAGGCTTACAAATGCAGAAGAGAGGCCTACAAATGAAATGTTGGCTGAATATTACATGCAAGGGTTGAGGAAAGAATTGCAGAATGCAGTAGCAAGAGTAGATGTCGGAGTTGGTTTTGATGCTTTGGTGGATACTGCAACAAGAGCAGAGAAGAGGTTTGGAGAGTAATAAATCCGAGTTCCTCAAAGAAGAGTTCTAGGGTGAAAAGGAAGAGAAAGAAGGGGAAGAAGAAGAAGAAATATTTGGCTGACAACAGTGATGATGGTTCTGATTCAGATACATATTAGGATTTCGATTCAGAAGTAAGTAGCAGTTCAGATTTCGATTCCGATTTAGACTCAGATTCTGGTTCAGATAAAGGAGATAAGCAGAGGAAGCATAAGAAGAAGGGTAAAGAAAAGTCCAAGGGGAGTGTAGTTCAAAAGATGGTGGAGAAGAAGTTGAAGGAAATGGGGGTCAAGCAGGAGTCAAGTAGTAGTAGCAAGAAGGCTCATTGTGATATATGTGACAACGATGGTCATTTGATAACTAACTACTGGTACAACCCAAACTTCAGAGGACAAATTCCAGAGGAGCTGGTTCAGCAAAAGATTCAACAGAATTTGGCCCAGGCAAGTGGAGTGTTTCCAGATGCTGCAGGACAGCAGAGGCCGTTTAACAATTCGAGATGGCAAAGGCAGCAACAACAATTTTCTGGATGGAGACAACCTTTCAATCAAAATAGGCCATTTAGAGGAAATTTCAATCAAGGGTTCCGACCAAAATTTGGCGGATTTCAGAATTCTAGACCATGGGGAGGAAATTGGAATCAGCAGAGCAGCAAGGTTGGCAACAACAAGGATGGCAACAGCCACCAAATTGGAATCAGCAAGGGTGAAATCCATAAGGATGGAATTGGCAACCACCAAATGAGCAGTTACCACAGTTACCTGCACCACCTCTGTAGCAGAGGTAAGCAACAAAAGCACCTCAAAGCAATTTAATTGATGTTGAAATTTCTTAGGATCATGGGACAAATCATGTGTCAGCAGATTGTTCTCCAGAGTGTGATTGTTCGCAAAGCAAGATAGGTGAAACAGAAGTATTTGCAGTCACACGCTCTAAAGCGAAGCTAAAACCACCTTTGGATTGGGAGGAATAGAAAGAAGTTAGAAATGAGGTAGTTGAAGAAGTGGAGAAGTCAGGAGGAGAAGAGATGACATCCAAGCGAAAGAAAAAGCAGATGAAGGAAGTGCAGAATTCTGAATTGACATCAGGAGCATTGTTTGAAAAATTGTTGAATACTCTTATGCATTTTACATTAGATCAGTTGCTCTCATTGGTTTCGATTTTCAGGGACAGGCTTTACTCAGTCACAACAAGGAAGTCAACTGTTCCTGTTGCCATATATATAGGCAGTGATGTGTGTGAACACACTTAGGACCGCCGGGGCACTTTTTCCCTCTTTAGGAGGTTTTTTTCCCCGGCTTGTATATACGCCCATCACTCTAGGGCTAACTTATCTTTTGTACATTGAAACAATCTAATACACTTTGTGTTGTGTGCATTCTTGCTTCTTCTTCTCCAAGCTTTGTGTGCTTTCCTGCAACCCTAATTCCAATAAGTGGTATCAGAGCAGGCATCGGCTCCCAGGGCTACGCTGCCAGCACCCTCCGACTCACGTTCTCCGATTGAGGTGAGTTTTCATGAGCGCTTGCAGGTCTCTATACTCCGCAAATAAGCACGTAAGGCTTGGCGTTCTCAGAATTTACATCTGAGGTCGTTTCGGGCTCCGTTTTTGCATTTCAAGTTCTGCACAGGTGTTTTCGTCATTTTCTGCAGAAATTTCGACAGTGCAGTTTTCTGCAAAATAGGCATACGTGTTCTATTGTGGACCGTGCTACATAGCACAAGTTGTCTTCTGTTCAGTCTTTGCTTAATTACAAGTAGCTTTTGCATCAGTTTTTCAATCAGTGGCCATGGCTGATAACAGCAATGATGTATTTCGCATGTTGTCTGCTAAAGACAAATTGGATGGAGACAGCAACTACCCACTTTGGGCATACATGATGCAGCATGTTTTGGTTGCAAAAGGAGTGTGGAACATTGTGCAGGGTACGGATGTACGTCCAGGTTCTGTGGATGTAGGATCTGTTAAGGATGTTGCAGGTTCTAGCAGCTCTACTATTGCTGCTGTTTTACCCACTGCTGAACAAGCTCATTGGGATGGTAAAGATGCGCAGGCTCATGCCTTGATTGCACTTTCTGTCAAACGTAACATCACCCCACATATTCGTTCAGCTAAAATAGCAAAACAGGCTTGGGATATTCTAGCTGGTTTGTATGCAGGTCGTAACGAGGCAAAAATCGCTTACCTGCGTAAAGAGCTAGAATTGAAGATTATGCAAGAAGATGATGACATGAATGTTTTTCTTGCTGAGATTAAAGATCTCAAAGAACAGTTGATTTCTGCAGGTGAGATTATTCCTGATCATTCTCTTGTCCAGACTGTTCTTGATGTTTTACCTGAGACATATCAGACTTTTGCTTCCACGTGGAGACTTCTTAATGAGGACAGACCTGATGCTGTCAAGTATGATACTCTAGTCAACAAGCTCTTGCAAGAAGCGCAGTCCAAGCAAAACAGGGCCAGGCACCGTGCAGTTGATCAAGCATTTATTGCTGCCCAGCAGCAGAGAAGAAGTGGTAAGGCAGCCCCTTCCACTGTTTCTTCTCCTATTAGTAGGTCTGCAACTTCTTCTCCTTCCACAGGTAGCAACAATAAGTCTGAGAATGCTCTTGATAAAGGCAAGAAAAAGACCAGGTGCAACTATTGTAAGGCAAATGATCATGTCATTAAGAATTGCCCCAAGCTAAAGGCTAAAGAGGCAAAGAAGAAAGAGTCAAATGCAGCCACAATAGCGGATGCTTCTACAAATGCAGATTCTGCAAATGTTGTGCAAGATACAGAAAGGGCGTTTAGCGTGTATTGCCAGTATGACCCATCTGTACATGATGCATGTTTGGCAGTTTCTGTTGACTCTCATGTTTGGTATTTTGACAGTGGTGCTACAAAGCACATTACCTCGCATCGTGATATGTTCACTTCTCTTGAGGCTGTCCCTAATGGGAATACTGTCACATGTGCCAATAATGCTTCTTACCCAGTGAAGGGCATTGGTAAAATTATGCTTACTGCTGCAAATGGCAGCACTTTCACACTTTCAGATGCTTTGTATGTGCCAGGGATAAAGAAGAATCTATTATCTATCTCTGCGCTTGCTAGACTTGGATTTGTAATCAAATTTGTGGATGACAGATGTACTGTTCATGATTTGACTTCTGGTGATACGATTATTGTATCTGGCACCTTGTTTCGTGGGCTGTATAGGCTCAATTCTTATGACAAGTGTGTGGAAGATTCAGCAAATGCAGTTTCTGATGAAAAGGCAGTTTCAGATGCAAAACTATGGCATGCTCGTTTTGGTCATCTGAACTTTGCTAGTTTGCTGCATTTGCAGAAATTTGATATGGTTGCTTCATTGCCCCCTCTTGAGGCACCATTGAAACATGTTTGTGAAGGCTGTATTTTGGGCAAAATGCAGCATTCTGCGTTTCCAAAGGATGGTTCTGTGCGGGCCACTCGCAAATTGCAGCTTGTACATAGTGATGTATGTGGGCCTATGCAAACTTCGTCATTTGGTAAACACTTGTACTTCGTGACTTTCATTGATGATTACTCAAGGCATGCATGGGTATATCCACTGAAGGCAAAGTCCGAAGTGTTTTTGTGCTTCAAACAGTTTATGCTTATGGTTGAAAATGTATCCAATTGTACTGTGGCACCCTCCATTCTGATCGAGGGGGGGAGTACATGTCTAAAGAGTTTGATGCATTTCTGGCTAGTCGTGGGATAAAACACCAATGTACAGTGCCGTATACCCCTCAGCAAAATGGTGTTGCTGAGAGGAAGAACAGGTCACTTATGGAGATGGCACGATGTATGGTCAAGAGCCAAGCTTTGCCACATGCGTTTTGGCTTGAGGCTGTCATGTGTGCTGCATATGTACTCAACAGGTGTCCCACTAAGGCCTTGCAGTCTATTACTCCATACGAAGCTTGGCATGGCAGGAAGCCTTCTATTGGTCACTTGCGTGTCTTTGGTTGCTTGGCCTATGCTTTAGTGCCTGTGCAACAATGCAGAAAATTGGATGATAAGGCTGTCAAATGCATTTTTGTTGGTTACAGTGCTGAAAGCAAGGGTTACAGATTGTATCATCCGTAGTCAAAGCGTATCTTGATTAGTCGAGATGTTGTTTTTGTGGAAGATGTTGTGCAGCCCTTGTTATCATGAACCAAAGAGACAGGTGTGAGCTCACGGGATGTATTTGATACGTTGTTGCCTCTCTTTACAGGTGGGAATTCAAATGTAAGTCCCAAGGAGGCAAATATTCAGCCTATGCAGATTTCAAATGACATCATAGATCAGCCTATTTCTGATGCAGATTTACATGATGTAATTCATGAGGATAGGACTGAAAATGAGCAGGCTAGAGGTATGCCAAAATGGCTGGTGCAAACTTTTCGTGATAGTAAGATTGATGCACCTATGAGTAGTCGTACTCGTTCAGGTTTTCAGCATGCCTCTTATACATCAGATTGTTATGCTTTGGCTGTGTCTAGTATGTGTGAAGAGGAAGAACCTCTTTCATTTGATGAGGCACAAAATTCAAAAAATTGGTTGGCTGCAATGCAAAGTGAATATGATGCTATAATGAAGAATGGTACATGGTCTTTGTGTGATTTGCCTATTGGTAAAAAGGCCATTGGATGTAAGTGGGTTTTTAAATTGAAACGAAAGCCAGATGGCAGTGTTGATCGCTATAAGGCTAGACTTGTTGCAAAGGGTTATGCTCAAGAAAAGGGCATTGATTTTGATGAGACCTTTGCCCCCACTTGTCGTATGACTACCATTCGTAGCATTTGTGCATTGGCAGCTCATAATGGTTGGAATGTACATCAGCTGGACATAAAGACTGCATTCTTGAATGGAGATTTGCATGAGGAGGTGTATGTATCGCAGCCTCGTGGTTTTGTTCAAAGAGGGCAGGAAAACAAAGTGTGCAGGTTAAAAAAGGCTTTATATGGTTTAAAGCAAGCTCCACGAGCTTGGTATGAAAAGATACATGTATATTTGACTGCACATGGGTTTCAGAATAGTCCAATAGAAAGGACTTTGTATGTTAAACGTGTGGATGGTGTACATCTAATCATTGCTCTCTATGTCGATGACATGCTGCTCACAGGACCAAATGAGAGTCATATTGCTGATTTTAAGGCTGATTTGAATGCCTCTTTTGAGATGTCAGATTTGGGGCATTTGCATCATTATTTGGGGATACAATTTAAGCAGTGTGATGGAGGTATTGCTTTGTGTCAGACAAAGTATATTGAGACATTGTTGCAGAGATTTGGCCTTGAAGACTGCAAGCCTATTGCTACTCCAATGGAGACAGGTTTGAAGTTGAGTCTTCATGATGCTGGAGATCACTTTGATGTCACACTCTATCAGACAGCTGTCGGTTGCCTCATTTATGTATGCATTACGAGGCCAGACATTCAGTTTGCAGTCTCACAGGTGAGCAGGTTTATGCATAGCCCAGGGTCTCAGCATTGGAAGGAATTAAACGCTTTCGCTACTTGAGTGGCACCATACATCTTGGGTTGTTTTATCCCAAGGGGGGATCGTTGCCACCAGATTTGCATGCTTTTTCGGACTCAGATCGGGCTGGTTGCTATGACACAAGAGTGTCCACAAGTGGTTTTTGTTTCATGCTCGGTAGCTCATGGATATCTTGGTTGAGCAAGAAGCAACCTACTCTGGCCACTTCTAGTTGTGAAGTTGAGTACAGGGCAGCTTTCACAGCTATGGTTGAGTGTGTGTGGCTCAAACGGCTTATGGCTGACTTGGGTGTTGGACAGGAGTCTGCCACCTCTATCTTCACTGACAGTCAGAGCGCATTGGCAGTTGCGAAAAACCCAGTTTTTCATGCTCGCACAAAGCACATTGAGGTGCATTATCACTATGTTAGGGAGAGACTCTCAACAGGAGAGATCATCTTGGCCTATGTGCCAACACAGGACAACCTCGCCGATCTTTTCACAAAGGCGCTTCCTCGTGAGAAGTTCGAAGCTTTCCGCAAAGCTTTGGGCTTGCTCCCCTTTGTGGATTGATCTACTTTGGGCATGGCACTCCCCTATACATGAGTGCCAGCTCTCGTTCACACCATCACTCCCAGGGGGGATTTGTTGCCATATATATATGCAGTGATGTGTGTGAACACACTTAGGACCGCCGGGGCACTTTTTCCCTCTTTAGGAGGTTTTTTCCCCCGGCTTGTATATACGCCCATCACTCTAGGGCTAACTTATCTTTTGTACATTGACACAATCTAATACACTTTGTGTTGTGTGCATTCTTGCTTCTTCTTCTCCAAGCTTTGTGTGCTTTCCTGTAACCCTAATTCCAACAGTTCCAGAGATTGAGAGTGCATTAAATGAGAGTGTTGGAAGTTATCAGATTAGTCTTGATGATGTTGATTTTACCATCCCAACTGTTAAGCTTGAGTTTGATGGTCGCATATTTTCAGATGTTCTGCTAGATGGCGGATCTGGCGTAAACATTTTGTCAGAAACTGAATTTTCAAGGATGACAGATGTGAAGCTTGATCCTGCACCATTTCAAGTAAGGATGGTGGATCAGCGAAGAGTGCAGCCGATTGGGATGCTGAGAGGACAAACCCTCAAAGTGCATGGGTTGCCATTTCAAGCAAATTTTGTTGTTTTGAAAATGCAGGATGCAGGTAATGCTTACTCAATGTTGTTAGGAAGACCCTGGTTCAAGACAGCAAAGCTTAAGCAGGATTGGGAAAAGAATGAAGTGGTTTTGAAGAAAGGAAGAAATTCAGTAAGGATTCCAATGGCTTTTAAGAAAAGATTGTCAACATCATTAAGGCCAATGATGGCTCAGACTCTTAATTTGGCTGAGGAAGTTAAAGATGAGGAGGAAGCATGTTTTCTGGAAGCTAATCCCAGTGTGTACCAGTGTTTGAAGTTGATGTGGAAAGGATTGTGCAAAAGTATGTTTGTCAGGAGGAATCTAAGAAGTCAGCCAAGGAGTCATCTAGTAAGTCAAAGAATTTGGATGTAGAGCAGAATCTGATTCAAGAGTCAACAATTTCTCATCAGCTAAAGTTGAAGGAGGATTTGGAATGTTCAGAAGGGGAGGTTGCACCAAAGGAGGCAATAACCAAAGCAGAGTTCTTGTATGATAAGCTGATGGAAAAGGTTTCAAGGGTAAAAGAGGATGATTTGCAAGATTTGAATTTGGGATATGAAGTCAGTCCAAAAATTGTCAAAGTCAGTGTCAACTTGGATGACAAATTCAAGGAGGATCTTAGGAAGTTGTTGCAAGAGTTTATGGATGTATTTGCTTGGGATTATTCTGACTTGAAAGGCATGGATGCAGGAGTGTATAAGCATCAGATTATTTTGAAGGAAGATGCAGTGCCAGTAATTCAACAAGGCTATAGGATGAATCCGAATTATGCAAAGCAGGTGAAGGAGGAGTTAGATAAGTTTTTGCAAGTGGGTTTCATTGTCCCAATAGGTCAAGCAGAATGGCTGTCACCAATAGTGGTTGTTCCAAAGAAGTCAGGCAAAATTCGGGTGTGTGTGGATTATAGGAAGCTGAATGCAGCAACAATTGCAGATCCATTTCCATTGCCATTTCTGGATTCAATTCTGGATGATGTAGCAAGGCATGAGATGTATAGCTTTCTTGATGGAGTTTTAAGGTACAATCAGATCCAGATGGCTGAAGAGGATGTCGCCAAGATGGCATTTATAACTAAATGGGGAGCATTTTCAGGGTACAATAGATCTGGATGGCTGAAGAGGATGTCGCCAAGACGGCATTTATAACTGAATGGGGAGCATTTGCATATACAGTGATGAGCTTTGGATTGGAAAATGGGCCACCATCATTTTCAAAAGTAGCTTTCAAAACCTTTGAGCCATACCTGACAGAATTCATGCGGATTTTCATGGATGACTTTTCTGTGTTTGGAGAGAAGGCAAAGCATCTGGAGTATCTTAGAAAATGTTTGGAGAGATGCCGACTGTTTCGGTTGTCTTTAAATCCTTACAAGTGTGCAATTGCAGTGTGCAGAGAGGGAAATTGCTGGGTCACATCATCTCATAGGAAGGTATGTCAATTGATTCTGACAAGATAAGTGCAATTCACAAGGCAATAGCACCTGACAACTTGAAGGCGGTGTCAAGATTCATGGGGCAGATTAAGCGGCATAACCGGTATTTGCGGTATTTGGCGGATGTTAGTGTACCTTTGACGCATCTAACAAAGAAAGATGTTGAGTTTGTATGGGGAGATGCTCAGGAGAAGGCATTTCAGATCATGAAAAAGATGCTTGTGGTTTCCCCTATCATCCAACCACCACATTGGCAGCTACCATTTCATGTTTTTGTGGATGCATCGGATATGTGGTCGGAGCAATTTTTGATGCAGGAGAAGATCCGAGGATGGTTCAGACCATTGTATTATGCCAATAGGATGCTGAAACCGGTTGAAAAGAATTACACGGTCACTGAGTGAGAAGCTTTGGGGATGATTTTTGCATTGGAAAAATTCAGGCATTATTTGCTAGGGAATAAAATGATCTTTCATGTGGATCATCAAGCGCTCGTTTTCTTGGTGAAGAAGCCAAAGCTGGAAGGCAGACTTGCCAAATGGATGCTTTTGCTACAGGAATTTAATTATACAGTGTTGCATACACCAGGAAACAAACATGCGGTGGCCAATTATCTTAGCAGATTGGAGCATGTGCAGGAGACTCCTGGAGTATCAGATCGGCTTCCAGATGCGGAATTGTTTCAAATACAGGGGCCAGCTTTTGATAACTGGTATGACCAAATGGTACAGTTTTTGACAGATGGAGTGTTGCCTTCTATTATGTCAATAGATCAAAGAAAGAAGTTTGCTTTGCAGAGTAGGACATTCTTAATTATTGCTGGAGCATTGTATAGGAAAGGAGCAGATCAGATTATCAGAAGATGCGTTTCGGATGAGGAGCAAAAGGCGGTTTTGCAGGAGGCACATCATGGAATAGCTGGTGGAGGACATTTTTCACGAGAGATTACAGGAAGAAAAATTATGCAAGTAGGTTTGTAGTGGCCATCGTTGCTTAAGGATGCACATCAGTTTGCTAGGGAATATTTGCAATGTCAGAAGATTGGACAACCAACTTCAATGGATAGGATGCAGGATCACCCTGTATTGCCACTTGAGCCATTCCAAAAGTGGGGATTAGATTTTGTTGGTCCCATAAACCCAAAAGCTAGCAGGATAGGAGCAAGATACATTTTGGTTGCAATAGATTATGCCACAAAGTGGGTAGAAGCAATATCTTTGAGGGACAACAAAGCAGCAAGTGTGGCCAGATTCTTGTACAAGCACATTATGACAAGATTTGGATGTCCAATTGAATTAGTGTCAGATCAGGGTGTGTATTTTTTGAATTCAGTCATTGAAGAATTGAGAAGCAAGCATATGATCATGCAAAAGAAGTCAACCCCCTATCATCCGCAAGCGAATGGGCAAGCAGAGAGTACCAACAAAGTGTTGGTAAGGATCCTAAAAAAGATAGTGGCAGAGAATAGGTCTGATTGGGATGACAAGTTGGATTCAGCATTGTGGTCATTCCGTACAGCATACAAAGTTGCAACAGGAATGACACCTTTCAAGCTAGTTTATGGGATTGAAGCAGTTGTTCCAATGGAATATGTAGTTCCAAGCTTGAGGTTAGTAGTACAGCATAGGCTGAGCCTAGAGGATTCAGTTTTGCATCGACAAAGAGAGTTGCTGAAGTTGGAAGAAGATCGGATTCAGAGTGCTTATGCAGTGGAAATAAGTCAGAACAGAAGACAAGCATGGATTTCAAGGCAGGTGAAATCCAAGATATTTCAGAAAGGCGACTGGGTGATGCTATACAACTCAAAGCTGGGACCACATCCACAACTCAAAGCTGGGACCACATCCGGGTAAGCTGAAGCTGAGGTATTTTGGGCCTTATCAGATTGTTGAAGAATTGGGGCAAGGTACTTTCAGGCTAAAGAATGTGTTTGGGACTCCGGCTCTGAAACCAGCAAATGGATTTCGGCTGAAGAAGTTCTATGGAAAGGCCCCTGAAATCCCTCATTGGATGGTGAATAAAGCTGAGGAGATAGCAGTCAAATGGGTAGATGTTGTGCCAGAAGTTCTAGTGGAAGATTCAGCGGATGGATTGAAGATGTCAACTGAAAAGCAGATTCATGAATTGGAAGATAAGATTGTTCAACTTATTTCAGATAACAACTTTCTGATGAACCGATTGACACCTTTGGTGGAACTGGAGAAGGCCACATTGGATGGGCAAGGAGTTACAGGAGTACTGATTGGCTGAAGCGGATGCGGATTCACTGAGGACAGAGGTGTTTGAATACATCAAAGAGCTTTGGGGCCGGACAGCAGGACTGTTTTAGGAGCATAGGGCAGCGCCCATTGACAAATTCAAAGTCTGGTTTGGGGCTGCAGGAGAACATTCGGTTCGAGCAAAGAATGCAAAATTGAAGGCAAAGATTGCAGAGTTGCAGATGCTGGTAGAAGCAACAAAGCAGGAGGCAAAGATGCAGATGTCTTTGGCGGCGTCGGATAAGCAGAATGTGGATGATAAAGGAGGATGCTGAGAAGGTGGTAGTGCTGATTGAAGACAAGGAGGCGGAGCCGGATTTAGTCGAATGTCAAGCAGCGGAAGGCAGAACAGAGGATGCAGTAAAGAAGTCATTGGGGGCTCCTGATAAAGAAAGTGGCTAAGCGGATCAAGGGACTGTGGGTTCGAGGTCAGCCTTTGGCTCAAGCCACCGAGCTATGCCAGAGGTGTTTAGGCTAGACCTTAGGAGGACTTACTTTTATTATATGTATGGTCTTTAGTCTATTTTTGACGTTTGTCTATTTTGATGACTTTTGGGATCTTGGAAGTTAGAAGTCGTGGGAGTCTTTATATATGGGGTAGTTCTTGGTGGTTAGAGAAGAAGACGAAGATGAAGATGGTTCTAGGCGGATTTTCTGTGTAGCTATGGGGGATATCTGAATGCAAGATACAGTTTGTCAATCTGTTTGTCTTATTCTGTGTTTCAGATCTTCTGTGTAATTCGTATTTGAGTGCAGTAGATATGCAATGAGGTAGACAGAGAAATGTATGTGATGTGTGAATGAAGTTCTGTGTAAATTTGGATTATCTCAAGTGTCAGATAGAGTGTCATTTGAAATGTCAAACTGTGTAACTGCTGCTTGGCTGTGTAACCAATGTACATCCCTGATGAGGATATATTGTCTTTGAATGAATTGCTATCCTGGACCTACAAGCATGTTTCCTTATCTTCTAGAACTTGCTATCCACACATAGGTGTTGTACACATATCAATTATGATCCTCATGTTGCCAAAATGGTCTGAACTCGTGTTCCTCCTCTTTTAGAACTTATCTTTGGCTATTTCTCCTCAAAAGACTCCCAAAAGGGCAAGAAAGAAGCACCTCCTAATATTTCTCATTTTTGCTAAAACCACCTCCATAATTCTAGTTTCATGTCTACATGGCACTGGTCTTGGCATCTCATGTGGATTTTTTTTTGGATAGCTCATATCCAATGTGTACAACATATGCTAACTCAACCCAACATTTTAGGCTTAATTTGCAAGTTAACAAAACATTCAATTTTATGAAATACATGGAAACTTTTCTCACTCATTTTTATTGAACCAAATCTTGTTTGCAGCTTAGGTTGATAATTTTGATGAAGATCCACACCCTAAATTTAGTTGAAACCTCTGAGTGAGCTAAATTTTGAAGCTGTCAACTACCATGTGTTGAAACCATGTGTTGAAACCCTGATTTGGCCTTTTGATGACCAAGATGGAATCCAAACCTTATGCAACTTTGCATAGGTGTTTCCATGATGCCTAATCTCCATTTGACAAATCCACTTCATGTTTGGGTGTAAACTTGAAAACTGTCCTTTTTCAAAAATCTGAGGCTTTTGAATTGTTTCGGATCTCCTTTTTGCTCTGATCTTTGGTAAACCTATGGTGAAAACTTGAAGAAGGACTTCATATGTAGAACCTACCTTACAATCTAGACTAGTCCAATGGGAAAAGACCCTAAGATTTATTTAGCAAACTCTATGTCCATCCATGTCCTTGGCATCGATTTACTAAAAAAAGGCATATGTACACTATGTACAATATTTAGAAGGATCAAAATTTTTTGCATCATTTAGCCAACCTTCTTGATTAATATCCCTAATCCTTAATTTCTCTTTTTCTTAACCTCACAACAACTGAGGACAACTGAGGAGTGGTAATTCTAAAGTATACAAAGTGGGAAAAGCCTCATGTAACCACTCCTCTGGTTTCTCATATGGAGGATGTGGACATCCAACTTCACCTTGATGTTCTAATATGTTAATTGGACCTGTTCCACTTGCTTGAGATTCAACCATTATATTTCCTAAAATTTTCTAATCTTCATTGTTTGGAGGAATCTGGTCTTCTAAATAAATTCAACTGAAATATGTTTTTAGCCTCCATCCATTTACTCTAGTTTTATGCGACTTTCTAGAAAATCCTCTTAATTGATAAGATCCATTCCAATATTTATTGGCTATGACAACCCATTTTTTCTAAAATTGTGTCATGTCTAAGATCCTTATCCTTAAGTGCTTGATCAAACTTCCTCTTTTGTTACATAGCTTGCTAGGTGTAATGTTCCATTGCTTGTTCCCTGTCCAATATGATTCTTTCCAAGCCCTCCAACCTTTGTCTGAATTGATCTTGTTCATCTCCCTCTTGTGCTACCAACACCCTTAAACTTGGAATCTCCACTTTAATTGGAAGAAGTGCTTCTTGTTTGTATAGTAGATGAAAAGGAGTTAAACCCATTGTTGAAGCTTTAAAGGTAGTTTTGTATGCCCATAGTACACTATTCAGATATTTGTCCTAGACCTTTGGATTGTTCCCAACCATTTTTGTGATGATTTTGCCTAGGGTTCCATTCACTTTTCACTTTTTACACTAAACCATTACATTGGGGATAATAGGGTGTTTAATAAATTTGAAGATTGGCTAATAGTTCCTGAAGTAAGTCCCCTTTGAAACCTAGCCCATGATATGAAATGATTTCCAATGGTGTTCTAAACCGAACACAGATGTTTAATACCTATGTTAAATATGAAGATTGGCTAATAGTTCCTGAAGTAAGTCCCCTTTGAAACCTAGCCCATGATATGAAATGATTTCCAATGGTGTTCTAAACCGAACACAGATGTTGTCATAGATGAACTTGGAAACTACCTGAGCAGTGATTCTTTTAGTCCCAACAGCCCATCTTGACATGTAGTCTATAACCACCAAAATGTATACCTTGCCACTACATACATGTCCTTGTTGGTAGGGGTCCTATGGCATCCACTCCCCATTTAGTGATGAACAATCCCTAATTTAGAATAGGTACCCTTGGTTCTAATGTCAATAACATGTTTTGAGCTTTTTGGTATCCCAAACATCCTTTGCACCACTGTTTTACATCTCTATGTAGACTTGGCCATACATATCCAGCTTGTATGATATTTTTTACTAAGAGATCAAATTTGAAATGTCCACCTGAATTGTCATCATGGCATGCATGCATAATATGTGAAATCTCTTCAGAGGGGGGAGAGGTTGGATGATGGAGGGCTATTTCCAAATTTGTAGAACCTTTTTTAATTTTAGCCATTAGCACAAGAAGTGTCTTTAGGGGAAGTTGGCCACTTGGTAATAGGGGTACCAAAAATTATTGTTGTTGAGAAGCCTAGGTTTGAATTAAGATTGCTAGAAATTTTAGCCTCTTTTTGCTTTTAAGTGATTGAAGCAATCTCTTGGGCCTCACATGGAGTTTTACTGGTAGGAAGGCTAGGAGAGGGAGAGCTTTTATCCTTGGGAGAATCGATAGCTTTCTTTCTAGGAAAATATTTAAGATCATGCCTAATATGCCCTATAACAAACATGATAGGAGACAGATAGCTTTTATCCTTGGGAGAATTGATAGCTTGCTTTCTAGGAAAATCTTTAAGATCATGCCTAAGATGTTTCCCTATAACAAACATGAAAAGGAACATTTTTTAAAATGGGTTGCTTGTATGAAAGGGGACCAAGCCTAGCATCTTAGCATATAAAGTCCTATAAAGGGTCTTGGAGGTTCATTATATATATATATATATATATATATATATCTATATCTATATATATATATATATATATATATATATATATATAGACATGGAAGTGGATCTTAGGAATCAATGCAAGTTAAAGCCAAAAAAATTTCCTAGTAGAGGTCTACTTCACAAACTAATGCAAGGAAGTATGAAAAAGAAGAGGGATGTATAAGAACACCACCCAAACTTGGTGGATTTAGGTTTCTTGAAGTAAAAAGAGAATTCAATATAGATAAGTTCTTCTTGATAGCTAGCCATAATACCATTATCTTAAATTATCTCAAAATAACCCATTCCTTACTTGTCTAGTTCTTTATTTATTTGTCAAACAAGGACATGGACATTAGGCTACTAGCCATCCATAATGCCATAATCTTAAATTGTCTCAAAATAACCCATTCCTTACTTGTCTAGTTCTTGATTTATTTTTCACAAGGACATGGACATTAGTTTTATCCAATGATAAAAATTTTCATATATTTCTAAATTGTTTTGTTATGTGGGATGGGAAAAGCAATAAAGAATCATCATAACATTTAATTGACCATCTTATTTAGCCTTATCTAGATTGGAGGCCCTTGTGAGATTTTCTTCTTTAAGAATTATCCTTAGAGATGCTATGAAGAAGCTATTGAATTTCCTAATAGGGAAACGAGGCGCCTCTTATAGCTTGGCCTTATACTTGATCTTGGAATTACTTTGATCGTAGGGTTTGGAAGAGGGGTACAAAGGACCTCCAAGTCTTGCACTTTTTCTTTCTTATTTCTTCTTTAGTTGTATGGCATCTTTCTCAATAAATGTAGATCTTCTTGGTTGAGAGGCCCATTTCATTGTTGGTTTGCTTATTTTACCTTCTAATGGGCTTGCCAAGGTAATTGAGATAGAATGGGTCTCTACTAAGAAAGAGGGTTAGAAGGGCAATGGATTGGGGCCAACAAGTTTGGAAAAAAAGTATGATCCATCGAAAGAAAAAGTAAGAAGAATGCAAAAGGAGAAACAAGGGATTGAAAGAAGTAGGAGAGAAGGGTTTTGGAAACAAGATAGCCAAGATACTTCTGCAAGAGGGATATTAAGGAGGGGAGGAAATTTAAGAATAATGTATTGTGGTTTTGAATAGCTTGTCCCTCTTAAACTAAGAGTTTCTTTGATGAAATAATCTATTGTTGTTGCTGGTTTGTGGATGTGCTTGCTATACTTAAACAAAATATTAGTTAGTGTCTTCCTTGGCTAGGTCCATCTTCCATCTCCCAATACAATGAGAAGAAATCCTTGCTCTTACACCAATGTAAATTATACACAAGGGTTTAGATGCTTAAGCGATTAATGTAGTCCAATACTTGAAATAGCAGCAAGTCTACTTCAAAACTAATGCAAGGAAGTATAAAAAAGAAGAGGGATGTATAAGAACACCACCCAAACTTGGTGGATTTAGGTTTCTTGAAGTAAAAAGAGAATTCCATATAGATAAGTACTTCTTGATAGCTAGCCATAATACCATAATCTTAAGTTGTCTCAAAATAACCCATTCCTTACTTGTCTAGTTCTTGATTTATTTGTCAAACAAGGACATGGACATTAGGCTACTAGCCATCCATAATGCCATAATCTTAAATTGTCTCAAAATAACCCATTCCTTACTTGTCTAGTTCTTGATATAAGTTGTTCAATCAGGATTTGGCAGTAGCTATAAATAGACTTTAGCTTGCAATATTTTTCTTTGCAAGGCCTAGATGCGATATAATATATATATATATATAGGTAATCCTAGATTGTTTGGATTATCTACACATCGTATGAAACAAAGCTTTAGTGTAGTTTTTGCAAATTGTTGAATATCCAAGTGCTCCTAATTATTAGAAAAACAAAGATTTGGTGTAATCTACAAATTTCTAAAGAGCCACATACTCCTAATTATTAGAAAAAGTTATCTCCCCTAGCTTCTTTAGAATCTATCTTGGCTTGGGGAGTGTATTGAAACCATCTGCTGTTGCTATGTGCTGACATAGGATCCAGAGAACAACATTGTCTATTAGATCTCTAAAGTAGAAATTTATTAGAGAATTGTATATTGAATAGTACTTTAGCAGAGGTATTGGAGAAGAGAAGGCTTATGACCATTTAATTAATTGTTTATCCAAAATCCTGTCTCTAATATGTCTTTCCAAATCACTTTTGGAAAAAAATCTTGGTTAGATTCCTTAGCATATTCAATGTGTTCTCAAAGGGTTTTAATGGTATCTAGGATGTACCTTAATTTAACAAACCCTTTAAGCTCAATCTTGATCCAACTATGCATATAATTGGTTAATCTTTTTAGAGATCCTTTACAACGAACAATAGTAAGCATAGTAATGGGCCTCCAGTTGGCTATTTAATTTTTTGGGCCCTCTTTTGTGAACTCAACCCAAGGGTGGATTTCTAAGGCAGATCCACCTTTGTGGTCCTGATGAAAGATAAAGTACCAACCACAAGTATAATCTTTTTGGATTTTTCAAGTCTTTTAAAAGAAGGTCATTTCCTCTAACTTTAAGCTTTCTTAGGGCTATTATGACAAGGTAGGGACTCTTTTTATAGAGCCAAAAAGATATAAAATCCTAAATTGGACAAGGTTAATAGCTAATAGGAGTGGTACAAAGATAAGATAATATTTTTAATACTTGAGATTCCCACAAATCATTAAAAGAAATTATATAGGATAAGGTGAATAGGAGTGGATTGACTGAATGGGAATATATATTGATTGGATGTATATAGATCATTTTTTATCCAAACATACTCTATAAATATTAAATTTCTAGCAAATGTTATACTAAATTTACAGCTAGCTCCTATTTTTTATGTTTAGTGTTGATTATCTAATGATGACTAGGGTAACAACAACTGGAGATCTATATGCATAACTTGTAGTTCTTACTCTCACAACATGTATTTTAGGATGGATGCACTTATCAACTCTATGGAGGATGGATGGATGTAGTTTGAATTCTATATCTCTTTTGTCCAAACAACTTTTATGTACCCTTTTTCTCAAGAAATTTTTTGAGTTCAATTTGCAAGTCTCTAGGGTGTTTTCTTCTCTCTCTCTCTCTCTCTCTCTCTCTCTCTCTCTCTCTCTCTCTCTCTCTCTCTCTCTCTCACACACACACACACACACACACACACACACACACACACACAGACACACACACACACACACACACACACACACACACATTTTGAGTAGTTCTAATCTTAACCAACTTAGGTGTTTATGAGATAAATGCCTATGTATTTGGATTTTTACTACTATATTGAATATAATTGGATTTTCACTACTGTATGTGATATTGCAAGCTGATATGTCTCAATGCCTTTGTATAAGGTAGAGAGTATATTCAATGCATGATGTGAGGTGTATGTTCAATACATATATCCAATTGATGTTGTGAGATGAAGGTCATATGAAATTGCATGGGATACATTTAATTCACTTCAAATACACACACACTTGTATGAATGCATGTGCACATTTACACACGCACACACACACACACACGCACGCATGCGTGCACGCACGCGCGCGCTCACACACACACACACACACACACACACACATTTCGAGGATTTCTTATCTTAACCAACTTAGGTTTTTAAGAGATAAATGCCTTATTATTATCTCTTCTGGCGGTACCCATATTATGGGGTATTATCACTTTGGGTATTACCAGGCAAAATGTGATGGTGTGGCAATACCCATATTCTTATCTCTTCTGGCGGTACCCATATTATGGGGTATTATCACTTTGGGTATTGCCTGGCAAAATGTGATGGTGTGGCAGAGCGGAGCTCTGCATAGAAATCACCGAAGGATCTTCCTTGAACACGTACGGTGGTGTTCGTTGGCTTCCTTAGCTCTGTGGTGGGTATAAAATGGCCATCTTGCATGTGAGTTCACATACTCATTTAGCATGTTGTGTCTTACTGATTTTTTTAGCCATGTTGATGGTGTTGGCTTTTGCTAGGAGTTTGTCTTCTCAGGTAACTTGGTGCTTTGGGTCCAAGTCCTGCTTTCTTTACTGCCTATGGTAGTCTCTACACTTTTTGGGATAATGATCTTTCTGAATCCCATATGCTGGATTTTGTTATGGCATATGCATGCTATCGATTCTTCCTAAGTCATTTTAATTCAGATATGCTAGGGCATTTCCCTAAACTGAATATCTATTCTAAAAAACTTGCATGCATAATCGCTCCTTAAATTTTGTGATTATCTGGACCCTTTGGATAGACGTTATTTCATTTTTGCCTCTATAAATTCTTATGAATACTTGTTGGCAAATTATTTTATACATTTCTTGATGATGTGCTATTCTGATGGTAGGGCTTAGATATTGAATAACCCACAACATTGTAGATTATGGGAGTTATATTACACTGTATAATGCACATCGATTAATGGGGTTTTTTGGGGGCATTTTGCATTTTTTTGATAAACTGACTGATTAGCCTTAAATAAATGATGGACGAAGCTATTAGAATGCTTGTACTAACTTAATCTCAAATCTGACATGTTGTTTTGAATAACTCTTAATCTAGCCATAACCAGTGAATTAGATATTGCTAAAGCTTTGCATTTTAATGGCTTATGGATACATAGGCTCTTGCAGGGTTGTTGCAAAGATAACTGTATGGCATGCTCTTGGATTGATAAAATCACTAATAAATCAAACATTGTATTATCAGTTAGACACATGTGGGTGATGCTGCTTATGGTGGCAACATGGCTGATTTCTGACCAGGCACTTTGAATTTTTATTTTATTTTTAGTTTTGGAATAAATTCTTTAGCAGTGGGATATATATCTTGGTTTTTGTAATTGGTTGATGCTCCTGATAGGATATATTGTTGGTTGGGTCTACTTAGTGGGGCATTTATATCTATTACTAGAACTTAGGTACATGACTGATTTTTTTTTACTTATGGTTCCTTCCTTTTGTCTATTTTTTTTTGATTATTTGGGCTTTGCATTCCAAGGCAAAATATCATAACTCACTTATGTGGAATATGGTAGCTAGCTTAATATGCTAACATGTGGATGCTAGCAATAGAATGGATGACTACTTTGAATAGTATGGGCATGGATATTTAAGGCCCATTGGTTTATCCACTATGTGGATTACTATGCATTGCATTTCTTATGGATGATCACATGATAGGTTATCTATCCGAATTTTGGGAATTGAATTTTGGTTTACGAAAATAAAGGGACTAGAAGAATTTCGGGGCATGCATTTTGAATTACTTAATGCTGCTTGTTCCTACTTTTAAAATCCATAAGAACACATTTAGATGGATTTCTAATGCAGCCAATGGTATCTTCACAGAAATTACTTCTATCATTACTAATGTCCTTAACCTGGTTCTTTGTGACTTCTATATGATCTGTGGTATAAAGCAGAAAGAACTTAAAGCTTTTTTTAAGGAATCCATTCTAACCCTTTTTGGATCACAAGAAATGCAACTGAGGTAATCTTAAACCTTCCAAAATCTATCTTTCACATATTCACTATAGACATCACACAGTGCTATGAAAATATACCATTGAGAAGCTAGCCTTATGAACATTTTATACAAGGTTTGTAATATGGTATTTGACAAATGAAGGGTATATGGCTTCTCTAAGGTTCCTCTATGTCATGGCAACGCACGATGGGTTAAAAAACCATCAGCGGTATTTCTAAGGTGTAGGAGAAATTGAACATTTTCTCTTTTGGCTTTTTAATTACAATTTTGTTCAACTAGGCTCTTGTAACATACCTCCGAGCTTAACCACGTTATGATTAAAGATAGTCTTAATTTTTGGATGCTACAAATTTCAATAATGAATTCTAGCAATTTTTCAACAAAGCAAAAATTCCAAGTGTTAAAATTAAGTGAAAATTCAAGTTTGAGTTTTCTATTATTTAATATACTCAAAGGAAGCCTTTAAGTGTGTATATGGACATGCAAATCGAAATTTCATAAAAAAAGTAAAACGTGACCTATTTTTGGACTCGACTTTCACATACAGCTGATTTTGGCAATTCCTCCCATGCTAGGTTGTAGACCACACACATTTTGGTAATTCCTCCCATGCTAGGTTGCAGACCACACACATTTTGGTAAATTTGGATACCCACATAACTAGTTTTTGATAATTGTGCGCAAAGTTATACAAGTTGCAGGTTGCAACCTTGACAAACAACAAATCCGAGAGACTGGCCAAATCTACAAATAGAACTTTCACAACTTCTGGAGAGTAAACATGGATTCCAATCACTCAAGACCTCATCAAATATATCGAGAAAGTATACAAACCCTCTTTTTATTATTTTGTTTTAAATTCTTTTGAGATTAAATAAATAAATTGATAAGCGTGTATATGAGAGAATCCGAGTCGAGGTATGGCACACTTAACGATGAGTAATTCTTGACTTTCTTAACTACACATGATCGACTTGGTCTATGCAACTCATGAAATAAACACTTTTGGACATAAAGAATTCGAAGATAGAATATTCAACTAGTTTGTGGACTAGATTTTAGGTATGACCTTCACGATGTTAATTTGCAGCAATGTGATGAGCTATGGTGGATCAAATGCTAGAATCAACATCATTAACAAAGAGATTTGATGATAATTAAGATGTGATTAGTGAGTAATTAATTGATAGCTTAATGTAGGCATGGATAATAAAAAACCAGCAAATTCTCATTAGGCCAATGCCTCAATTTATAGAGTTTATATCTAAGCATCTAATCCCACTGATTTGATTCACTCCACCTCTTTTGCTTGATTCTCTCCATCTCTCCCAGAATATCTCCAAACCTCCTAAATCTCCTCATGCTACCCTTTATTCTCTCCGAGTAGTAGATCCTTCTCACCTTTTCACAAGTTCTCTCACATTTATAGATTCTCTTTTACAGCCTCTTGCCAAGGGCTTGTTCCCGCACACACCCTATTCACTTGTATATTTCAACACCTCCCCTCAAGTGAATACTCCTAGCACACCTGTACCCCATACCAAGTTTCCCTCTTACTTGATAGTTTGCGAGACCAGTGCCTCAAGTCCCTAAACTCATAGTCCTTGACACACTCTCTCAGGCTACTACAAGTGCCTGTGACCTTGACTAAAGTGCTCGCACATACATCTACCACATGGCTTACATCATCGGTGGCTCAGAGATGGTTTTACTTTGTTCGGGCAGGTTACATTGGGTTGTGGGGTTTCACTCTCTCTCTCTCTCTCTCTCTCTCTCTCTCTCTCTCTCTCTCTCAGAAAAGATGATCTGGCTCCACTTCCTTAGGAGCCTCCATGAAGTTTGCTGATGTCGTTCCTTCTCCACTGGGTTTGCTGTAGCAATCTCTTGCCATGTGTCTTAGCTTTCCATAGTTGTGGAAAGTGAAGGTCCTTCCTCCTACTCTGCCTCTTCCTCGTCCTCGTCCTCGAGAGAATCCTCCTCGGGTGAAGAATGCTTTTTCTTCTCCTACTGTTGAGTCCAGCCATTTCTTCTCATACTGTTGAGTCCAGCCATTTCTTCTCTTTGCCTCTGGTCTCTTGCTCTAGTAGAGCTCTTTCTATCTCGTGTAGCTTCAAATTCAGGTACATTCTTTAATGGTACTATAATGTTTTCATATTCACCTTTGTCCACACTCTTCAGAAGCATTGCTAGTGCCTCATCATCTTCTACCTTTTTGCCAATAGCTGTGCCAGTTGTTGCTTAATGCTTTTATATTTGTTCAAGTGTGTGATTAAAGGTTCACTTTCCTTTATATCCAATTTGTAGAATTGCATTAACAGATTTATCTTTGAATTTTGAGCTTGTGTGCCGAATAATTTATTCAGTTCATCCCATGCATGTTTTGCCCATTGTATCCCTGTGATGTGATGAATGATTTAATCATTTAAACTGAGTGTGATAAGTCCCAATGCTTTTTCATTCTTGCTCTTCCACTCATTTTCCCCTCTCACCTCTGGGCATTCATCTCTTCCCTCAACTAGCCCCCATAGATTTTTCCTCATGAGCAGATACATGGTTTTTGTCTGCCATGTGTAAAATTGCTCCCCATTAAATTTGGCTATCTCTTGTGCCGTACTCATGGTGATGTGAAGGGGGTCTTACCTCTTGATCCAATTTCAAGATTCAAGGGCAGTGTCTACCCTTTTACAACTCAATCTGGTGTTTAGGTGATGATTACAACAGATTTATTAGCATAAAATCACCAGAAATTATATTAAACCAAGGGTAACAAATCTGTACGGAATGGTTGGAGTATCAAACCATCTCCGAATTGCATTCTAAAGTTATAGGGATCTGTATCAAATACCTAATGGTTAATTTGAACCCTCGATTGTACCAAAAATAGTGATTAGTGTTAATTAATCATTGATTAGCAAATTAATCCTCTATTTTGTATGCAAAAAATAGAGTATGGGGAGTCCAGATCTCTGAGGCCTTAGAGTTCAAATGAGCTTAAATCCTTTCAAGGCTATCAATAGCAATTAGTCCAGTAGAGGATTAAGCCAAGAAACACAAGATTTGATCAAACATTGAATGCTTAATCTTTGTTTTACCAAAGTCACCTGCAGATTTGATGAAGAGCTTGGATCTCACTCTAGACTTGATCAATCAAAATCTATCTTCACCAGCTCGTAGAACACCCTTGAAAACCCCTAGGGCCAAGAGGAATTAGAGCAATTTGATCTGGAGCAGTAGAGATCTCATTTCTCCTTTAGAAATGTGGTGCGATTTAGCAAAAATTGGCAGCTACGCTTGGCGGGTTGTGATTTTGTTTTAATGGGCTGGGGACTGTGGGGAGGCTGGCTATGCTTGCCTAGAAGCACTTGCCCTAATGTTGCCCCTGGAGGGAGATCAAGCCCCTCCACTGGCTGGGGGTGCAAAGAGCTAGTTGAAAAGAGGTAAAAATCTTAATTATCTACTAATCCTAATTAGCTAGGTGATTAGCAAGATAATGGGCTCACAAATTATTGGATTCTAGGCTAGGCTTTGATACCATGTTAAATTTGCAATAATGTGATGAGCTATGGTGGATCAAATGCTAGAATCAACATCATTAACAAAGAGATTAGATGATAATTAAGATGTGATTAGTGAGCAATTAATTGATAGCTTAATGTAGGCATGGATAATAAAAAACTAGCAAATTCTCATTAGGCCAATGCCTCAATTTATAGAGTTTACATCCAAGCATCTAATCCCACTGATTTCGCCTTGATTCACTCCACCTCTTTTGCTTGATTCTCTCCACCTCTCCCAGAATATCTCCACACCTCCTAAATCTCCTCATGCTACCCATTATTCTCTCCTAGTAGATACTTCTCACCTTTTCACAGGTTCTCTCACATTTACAGATTCTCTTTTACAGCCTCTTGCCAAGGGCTTGTTCCCGCACACACCCTATTCACTTGTATATTTCAACACACGAGGGGGTCTTTTGTGAAATGTTTCTTTTCGTGTGTTTAGAATCAGATGTTGCAATAAACACAAAAGTTTTAGAGAACAAGAAAAAGAATTTCCTACAGTGCATTAGAAATAAATTATAATATGCTCAAAAGGCCTTAGCCTAAGGGTCCAGATTTTCTGAAAATTTTAGATTAAGGTTCTGAGGGACCAATAAGATTAATCCAAATAAAGGGAGGAGATAAATTGAAGAAAAAAAGAAAAATCCCCCAAAAATAAGTAAATACTCACATAAGATGAAGAGTGGACTAAGGACCAAGGAAAATAGGTTAAAAAACTGATTTTTGATACCTTAGAGTGGGGATTCCCCCTCATGAAGGAGGCACCTTTTTTTATATAATTTCTTTTTATTTTAAATTAATAAAGTAAGATATTTTATCTCTCCTCTCTCTCCTAATTCAAGTCTAGTTCCAAAAAGTAAGCTGAACTGACCAAAAAATGATCAAAAATTGACCAAATTGATCTAGAAAATTTTAGAATCAGTTTGCTTGGTTTGAGGCTCACTTTTTCCTATAAATAGAAGCCTACCCCTTTATAAAAGCTTAATAGTGTTTATGCACTGTTACTCTACTCCTCCCCTTGAATTTAATGAAACTATAGTATCACTGATCATTCCAAAATATCTGGTTGAATCCTAATTTCTAATTTTTCCTTTATCGATGTACCTATGGCATCATTGGCAACCAGAACACTCACCACCTGTTCACTCAGGGGCCTTTTCAATAGTTCCTAGCTTATAGTAACTGGAAATATTTTTACTTATAAAAATCAAAATGGAATCTCTGTTGAAGATCAGCAAGATCAACCAATAGATCCATATAAAAGAGCCAAGGACTCATCCGTTGAGGACCAGCAAGGTCAATCAACCAGATCCATGGCCCAATTCAGAAAACAACTCTTACTCCTTGTTCCAATATCTTCCCCGACGCACGTGTGGGTATCTTCGACGACCCAGAGCCCGAGCACCGTATGGTCAGCACCCTCTAGGATCCTTCACAGGTCACCTAGCTTGACATAAAACAGTTATTTAAAAACAGGTCATAAATACAGTTTCTATAACGAACTCTCGTCTTTCAATATTGTTCCACATCAATTCTCATTTATTTCATATGCATCCCCATTCTCATCACATCATTTTTCATCTCATAACATCTTTTCTCATTTATCCGCATCAGATCTTATCCACTCGCATCTACCCATATCCACATCTCATCACATCATATTCGTTCACATCACACATCACATCTATCTCCATTTACATTACATCACATTCATTTATATCCATCACATTCATTCATTCATATCCACCACATACATTCTCATAAACATCCCATCACATACATTCTATCCACATTCACATCCATTCTTTCACATACATCCACTCACATCCCATATCATTCATTTACATTCTGATTCACATGACATCACATCTCATCCATTCATTCACATCTATCTGATTCACATCACATCTATTCACCTCACATCTCATCACCTCTATTCACATCATATCCATCCATTCATTCACATCCATCCATCTATCCATTCATTCACATCCATCCATCTATCCATTCATTCACATCCATTTGATTCACATCATATCTATTGCTCACATCTCATCACCTCTATTCACATCACATCACATCCATCCATTCATTCACATCTATCTGATTCACATCACATCTCATCACATCTATTCACCTCACATCTCATCACCTTTATTCACATCACATCCATCCATCCATCCATTCATATCTATTCATAGAATTTAAACATAGAATTTAAGAGAATTCTAATTTTGATATAAAAATTCTTTATGCATCTATTTATGCATAAAAATCAATTTTGATAGGAATAACACTTTTGAAATAAAAATAATTCCTTTATGCATCTTTCTATGCATAAAAATTAATTTTAAGGAGAGAATAACACTTTAGAAATAAAAATAATTTCTTTATGCATCTTTCTATGCATAAAAATCAATTTTAATGAGAATAACACTTTTGAAATAAAAATAATTCCTTTATGCATCTTTCTATATGCATAAAAATCAATTTTAATGAGAATAATACTTTTGAAATAAAAATAATTCCTTTATGCATCTTTCTATGCATAAAATTCAATTTTAATGAGAATAACACTTTTGAAATACAAATAATTTCTTTATGCATCTTTCTATGTATAAAAATCAATTTTAATGAGAATAACACTTTTGAAATGAAAATAATTCCTTTATGCATCTTTCTATGCATAAAAATCAATTTTAATGAGAATAACACTTTTGAAATAAAAATAATTTCTTTATGCATCTTTCTATGCATAAAAATCAATTTTAATGAGAATAACACTTTTGAAATAAAAATAATTCCTTTATGCATCTTTCGATGCATAAAAATCACTTTTAATGAGAATAATAGTTTTGAAATAAAAATAAATCCTTTAAGCATCTTTCTATGCATAAAAATAAATTTTAATAATTAATATCAGTGATATCTAACATATTCATAGGTGAATATGTACATGGAGTAATTAGAATATTTCTTTTAGATGCAAAAATGGTGGGAATTACTCTTTTGGAATAACATAAAAATAAACTTTCTTTTTCACAAAATTATGAAAAATTTTGCTATAATCTCCTTTGTATGGTTGACCATTTCTCATTTTTATCATTCTTTAATTGACTTAAATTAATCCAAATTAGATTCATAGAACTCTAATCTACACAATTTTCTAAATTCAAGAGAGTAAACAATAAGAAGAGTTTAATTAATCCTTTAGTTAATCTTTCTAAGATTAAGAAAGGCTGGAATGTAAAGAAGAGCTTTTCATCAAGGCATAGCATTTGAATTTGATTCAATTTACTATAAAACATAATAATCAAGAAAATCATAGATTTAAAATTAAACAAGTAAAAAAATTATCTTACAGAGAGCTTGTAAGTTAAAAATCAAGAAAATCATAGATTTAAAATTAAACAAGTAAAAAAAATTAAACAAGTAAAAAAATTAACTTACAGAGAGCTTGTAAGCTCTCCTTTGGCTTGAGGGATTGAGGGTTCTACTCTTGTTTGAAGCAAGAGTGGCCACCAATTCACTTTGGAGAGGATTAGGCCAAAAACAATTGAATTATTAAAAAATTCAATGTAAAATGGCTCAGGACAGGAGCAGAGTAACAGTGTATAAACACCATTAAGCTTTTACAAAGGGGAAGGCTTCTATTTATAGGAAAAAGTGAGCCTCTAACCAAGCAAACTGATTCTAGAATTTTTCAGATCAGTTTGGTCAATTTTTGACCATTTTTGGGTCAGTTTAGCTTACCTTTTGGATCTTGTTGAAACAGGAGAGAGGAGAGATAAAAATATCTCATTATTTTTTAGTTTAAAACTCCTCCATACATGTGAAATAGACGCCCCCTCATGAGGGGAGATCCCCATACTGAGGTGTCAAAAATGTATCATTTCCTCTAAATGTCTCTTAATTTTTAACTAATAAACCTTGTACTCAGTCAACTCTTCATCTTATGTGAGCATTTACTCATTTTTGGGGGTTTTTCTTTTCTTCTTGAATTTATCTCCTTCTTACATTTGGATTAATCTTATTGGTCCATAAGAACCTTAATTGGACCTTAATCCAAAAGTTTCTAAAAATCTAGACCCTTAGGCTAAGGTCCTTTTTACCTATTTTCAATTAATTCCAATTGCACATTGGAAAGTTCTTTTTGAATTTCTGTTTCAGGGGAAACCATTTTAGACACTAGGAGGATTTTTATATCAAAAAATATCTCAATTTTGAATTACCTCCCTCTAGACATTTTCTCTCTCCAGGCCAAAACAGGATCTTTCTTTTATTTTTGAGAGGGGAATAATTATGAGATCAGAAGGGGAGGTTCTTAAACCTGCACACCTCAAAAACTGGAGGGAGGAATCTTACATGCTGGATTGAGAAGAAAAGGCCTCCCAGATTTGGCCCCAAAACTCAGAGATGGTATCGCAAGGAAAAGCAATTGGATCATACTTTTGTGGCTTTTATTGAGAACCTTGTTGGCACTAGACCTACAGGCTACTATTAAGGTGTGGTCAAAGCATGGAGGAATGTTGGAAAAACAATCTCCTCGAGGTTGCACTACTGAGGCCATGATGGAGGCATGCTTACTATTGGGATATCAGATTTCATGGGATCAATTTAGTTTTTTATGTGAAGATGAAAGATAGGATTAAATTTTCTTTGTAAAATTTTGAATGAGATAAAAAAGGAGTAGATAATTGTGGTTGTGGGGGTGGATTTATGACAAAGTTTGATAGTCTGGTTTTGGGGGTGATATAGGATGTATGTCTGATTTTGAATAGTTAATATAAATACTTTATTGATATAAAAAAATCTCACTTTTCTAAAGTTAATTTAAGTCTAGATCACCATCAACTAACTGATTAATTGATTTTCCTTTTTTTAACGCACTTTGGCACTTGGGTAAGTTGGGTTCCCTATTATTTGGTCGGTACGACTTGAAGTCGTGCTATTATGGCCGTCATGAGCGCATGGCGAACTTCAGAGCACGAGCAGTTAGGGCCGAACTCAGAACAGCTTTGACAATCTGCTGGATTTCTCACGTGCTCTCTATCTTGGTAGAGCTTCTTAGGAGAAGCATAATTTCTGCCCTAGTGCCGAGCTTTTTTAATTCTCTCTGCAGCCTGTATAGTAAATCAAACGCATTTCTTGCTGCAGAACCGTTTCTATCCTGTCGAGCTTATTTTCTCACAGCCTTGCTCCCTGTCGCTGACCTGAAATCTCCATCCTTGTCGACGAAGATGCAGCCGGTTCTTCAGAAGCCTGGGGCGATGAGGACGCTTGAAAGCCAAACTCAGTTCATGGCCAGGACGGCGTTCATTGGATCGGGCATCAAATCAAGTCAACCACGGCAAGAAGCTTACAACAAGTCCGATCTCCGAGCAAGCGAAAGCTTAACACAACTGAAACTCACCGCAGGTGAGTACTGAGTCGTTGCATATCACAGCCAGAGAGAATATCATTGATTTTACATTGCAGAGCACTAATTTAGGTTTTCATGCTTGCGCAGAGAAAATGATTCAAGAACAGGCGTCCGTCAAAACTGATCTCCAGGTTGCGGTAAGGAGATGCGTTTTTTTCTTGCAATGTCGTACGATAACTACGTCCTGGTCATGGCTCTCTGATCCTGTCTTCCAACCTCTAGCATTCCAAACTTGAGAAGTCGGAACGGGAAGTTCGGTCCCTGGAAACATGGCTTCAAGACACAAAGAACGAAAATGCCATACTTAGAGTGAAGCAACAGGAGGCCCTTAAGCTTTGGGAAGGTCTGGATTCTAAGTTCTCTTCTACCAAGACCTTCTGCAATCAACTGATGGAAACACTCCAGCAACTAGCGCTTCAAGTGCAAGAAGGTTTGCCCTGGGTCTAGAAACCTTTTCCAGTTTCTAAGATTGAACGGAACGCTCACACGATACTGCTGAGACTGGTGGAATTTTGACGCAGCTGATCAAGTCAAACAGACGCTCGAATTAAAGCTGGCCGAGAGATTGAGGTTTTATGAAGAAACCAAAATGCAGGTTGACGACTTGTCTTCAAAAAAGCAAAACGCTGAAAGGATTTCTGCAAATTGTAAGATGCATTCAATTTGCACACGTCTATTTTCTACACGAATTGTAGGAGTTCCTTTGTCATTCTTGAAAGATTCAATGAAATGGCAGTTCTGTGTACGGGCTGTGTCATGGTAAATGAAGCTTTTGTTCTGAGGCCGAGTCTTGCTACAATACAAAAGCGCGAATGCTAATTCTCTGGGAAAAAAATTCGATCTGGCAGGGGAAAGCGAGTATGCAGAGTTGAAAAAGCTCCACGAGCAATTGAACCGCTCTCTTGCACAGGAAACGGATAGAGTTCGGCAGCTTCAAGTTGAAAAAGGTTATCAGCTGTGAATCCGCAGATGTAAATTACTCATCTGGGAATGTTTTGAAATTGCTTTTTTAGAAGTATAGTCCTCTGTCGTTGGCATACCTTGCAGCGGAGGTGGAAATGCATTTACAGGCTTCTTATGAGTCTCTTCAATTAGAAAGGGGGAGGTTAGAGTGTACTCAGAAACAGCTCGACCAAGTTCAAACTGAAGTCGAGATGAAAGTTCTTGAGTTGAAGGAACTGAATGGAATTCAGGCGAACTTGGTGAGTCTCGGGCAAGGTTGTCGGGCTATATTCTTCTTGCAGCAGACAGCGGTCATGCTTATTCTGACTCGAGTTTGTTTGGTTCTCTACAGATTAACGCCAAGAATGAAGTGGACCTTCAAGTCGAGACTCTCAAAGTCAAGCTTGCCTCCGAAAGGGGGAGAAGTGACGAGCTCAAGAAAAACCTAGAAGGCATGGTCATGAAAGCGAAGGAACTAGAGGAGGCCAATGGTCGGGCTATGGACAGTGCAAACAAGCTTTTGGTAGAGATGATAAGTTGCAAGGAATGGGCGCAAGAAGAAAGGCGGGCCAAGGAGGACACGTGGAAGGAGCTGAAAAATCTCGAACTACAGCATCAGGATCTCACTGGATTAAAAATTGCTTTAGAGAGACAAATCGAAGGCAAGTGCCACTGCCTAAACTGTTTGCCTTTAGAAACTATTGGTCATGTTGCTCTTTCAGCTTGTCTAATTAATTTCTCCTTCTAAAACAGAATTCAAGGAAAAAGTGCAGCGTCTCAATGAACGTCATGAAATAAGCCAGAGAGAAAGCTCTGAGATAATACAGGAGTTGAAGAAAGAATTGGATTCTACTTATCACAAGCTCCGTGAACTGGAAAGTGAGAAGCTCAAAGTGGAACACCGTTCTCAAGTTTTACAAGACAAGGTGGCAACATTATCGACGTTGGTAGAGGAATTGACAATGAGAAAGGTAGGCGACCTCTTTATAATGTGCTTGATCTATGGCTCACTTTCAATGATGAGTGTTACACGCTTAAATGCAAACAGGGCATGAAACTCACCAGTATAAAGAACTGTACCCAGGGTGGATGAAATGGTTTCTCTTATGCTGAATCAAATCGATTATTCGAGTGTAAAATAGCCTGAGGGAAGCAACATCTCTGTATTGCCTTTTAGCATTAAACTCGAGTGACTCGAAGCAAATTTTGGGAGTTCTCAGAATCATGTGCTAATCATGCAGAGACTTCAAACATTATGCTATATGCGAGGGGTCTGATAGGATTGGCCAATTAACTTTTTTTTGAAAGGATTGGCCTGTAAGCAGAAACGTGGTTTCTGTTGCTCTATATTGCGTGGAAGGGTCTCATAGGATTGGCCATTTTGTATGGCGGACATGTGGTTTGTGGTTGTAATGAAAGTGGATGATTGTGCCTTTGTTTGCAGGAGGAGTTAGTGACAGAAAACTCTGGTTTAAATGCAGAAATCGGCGTTGCTAATGAGAAAGCAAGGCAGGCAATCCACGAAAAGGTAGCCGAACTCGAAAAGCTGAGCAGGAAGGCTTTAGAGGACGCAGAGTTACTTGTTGTGCATGAGAATGAAAAGTCTCATCTTCGTCATACCTGCTTGGAGAAAGATCAAATGATAGAGTGTTTAATGGAAGAGCAGAAACGCCTTAGAGACCAATATGCAGAGGTAAATGAAGCTGTCACATTTTTGAAGCTGAGAAGCTAAGTTCCATGGCCAGATTAAAAAGGTGTATACAAGCTGTGATCTAGAAATGCTTTGATTGACAAGACTACATGCATCAAGACAGGTGGTCGACCAAAAGGATTCGGCTGAACGGCTTGCTAATGATATTCGTAGGCAGGCTGAAACTCAGTTAGAAACAAAGCAGATGGAGCTATATAAACACATCAGAGAGATTTCTGAAAGGAATGATCAGGTTTGGGGTGGTTGCACTCTAGTTGCAGTGAAAGCACCCTCTTTTGATATTTTTGTTTCCATATTTTTTGCACTTTGCTCTGCTGTTTGATATCAAAGAAAGCAACGGAGAAATTTGTCCTGCAGGAAATGACAGATATGAGAAAGAAGTATGAAAATGAGACGAACGAAGCTATATCCAAGGAAGAACAGAAGGCAATTGCTTCCACGCCTTTTTGAGCAGCAGCGTTTCTGTCAGCTAGTATTTTCTGCGTGAACAGGTGGTAGATTATCCTCTGTGATCAACTCTATTTTTGGTTCTTTGCTCAATCAGGCAAAGTCGATGCTTGAAGCAATGAAGGAAGAATGTGAGTCGAGGATAGCCAAAATTCAAGAGGCTGCTTTCCTGACTCAAAAGGCTCATCAGGATAAACATGAAAGTCAGGTAACCTAATTGCAAGCTTTCTTTTAAGGCTAGTAGTGTAGAATCTGCTGAATAGATTCAATTTCCATTTGTTGTATTCCTTAGTTTCTGACACTTTACAGGCAAAAGAGATGCTGCGAGACCACGAGACACAGAAAAACCTGGTGTTTGCTCAATATCAAGAAGAAATAAAGAAGAACCATGCTTTGATCCAGGAGCTGGAAAGCGTAAGGCGGCTTCATGAGCTCTATCTAGTTCAAAAGTTTGCGTGCATTAAAGCGATCAATATAGTTTACTGTAAGGCATTACGTGGATATTGTTTAAGCAGGAAAAGGAAAAAAGGACGCAAGAATTGGAGCTAAAAGCTAAGGAGATGCAGCAAATGAAGCACACCGATGAGATGAAAACACTTAAGCCCGATAAGTTATCTCACTGTTCCAAGGTAGTGGCAGGCATTCTTCCTACTTCTCAAGTGCGATTACATTATTCCTTGCAATTTAATTATATCGGATGAAAGTTGGAGTGGGTAGAGGTTTCGTAACCCGTTCTCTTTTCAGGTTGATGACAGAACATCAAAACTGGAACATCAATTGAGTGTTTTACAAGAGCAGCTTAAGGAAGAAAAGCTCAGGAGGGAAGAGGATTTAAAAGAATCGTCAAAGAAGGTAAGCAAGTTAAAGCAACGAAAATTTCTCGAAGTGCTTTTGGCACCGAAATAAACCAGGACGCATTTTTGGCGTGTTTGGTCTGTCAAAAGTACGAAGAAGCTGTTCGTAGTTTTGAAGCAGATCGTAAAGTTCTCGAAGAGGACCATCAAAACTCAACTCTGGGCATGCAAGCTTATTTGCAAAAGGAACTTGACGAGGTATATTCTGGCGCAGTCTTCAACCCGTTGTCCGATACTCCATTATGAACTCAATCTTAATTAACACCAGCACCAAATCAATCAGATAGTCATCTTTTCTAACAGATTAACTTTCCTCCAGAGTCGTGACAACTTTGTGTTCTGTGACAGCCTGAATTCTAAGAAACCTACCCTTTGTGTTTCAGACCAAACGGAAGGCTCTAGTCTGGGAGGCAAAATGCAAAAGCTTGGAAAGCAAAGACCCAAAAGCGAAAGTAGCAAAGAATAGACGTCTTCAGGTGGGTATTTTCAAAAGTTTCTCAAGAAAAGATTCGGTTGATCCAAAGCGGCGAACATCAAGAAATGTCACATTCATTCAGTTGTAGCTTCCAGATTGCTAAGTCAAAACGACTTTACACAATGAACGCTCAAAATTATATTTGTAAATCGGTGATATTCAGAAATGAAGTCTTCCACTTACATGGAATAGTTTCTTGTAACTTCATGCACAGGAACATTCTCATGCACTGGCCAATCAAGATTATTCTACTGGAGCTAAGGGTGTGAACGGACACTCACATCTGAATGAGGGAAGGAAAACCGAGGTAATTTTCTCCAGTGTATCTACACGTTTCCTGCGTATATGAATGGACATCAAGGAGAAAAAGCAGCCGATTAACATAACCTAATGACATGGATGGAGGCGCAGAACCTCTTGAAACTATAAATTGCAACAGTGTGTTTGACTTTACTGTCTGAACTTTCTCTTGACTATCCCTTGCTTGGAAAACAAACCCAGAGTGCCAATGAGAAAGGAAAATGTGACAGTGTCAGCTTACCAACACACAGTAAGACTGTAAGTTATTGACATGCCCATACTTAAAAGTTTGCAATCGATTTACAACCGAAGAAGTCGTAGAGTTTTAAAGTTAAGAGTCTAAATGGATCTACCGAAACAGAGTTATAACCTCATGATTACATATGCAGTGGCATTAAGATTGCGAGAAGTATTGCTCTACTTTTGCTACAGTCACCTCGGCAGGGAAATCAGATTGTTAAGAAAAGAATTGTGGATTGCAGGTTACACATCATGAGTATGAGGTTGCAACAAGTGATGGAAGGAAGACAATCAGACGCAAGAGAACAAAGAGCACGGTGATGTTTGAGGTAAGAATTGGGATGTTTAATCGCAGGTCCTGAACTGCATCCTGGGTTTTGCTCATCTTGTAGTGACACTAGTGAGTTGTTTCAAACAGGGCCAATCTCCGTTAGACGTGAAGAGAATGGGAAGCAGGAAGAGCACCAGGCTTTCATCTCAGCACAGGAAGGTAAGGCCCTTTACAGACTGCTAGGGCACCATCCATGCCGGCCCATAGCATGGGCTTGCATTTTCAACCAAAATTCACATATAGTTGTAACTTACCCATGCCCTCTTTACACATACCCAAATACAGTCAAGAAAACGTTGCATAGCCATGCCAGCATCTCTTTACACAGCCAAATATACTCCAGAAAACGTAACGTTGGACAATGGGACTCTCTTGTCTACCCTCTTATCAAAAAGGGAGCTTTGTGTTGATTGGTTCTAACCAGCTTGCCCATCCTATGGGAAGCTAGTTTTGTGTTGCCAAAGTTTGGGCTCTAGGTGGCATCCTAGTCAGGAAATGGAGAGATTACGATTACACTTTTATTTTGTTTGTATGTAAGGGTGGGTGCCCAAGTTTTGGTTTGAGCCTTTTTGATTGGCTATTCACAACAAAAAGTGGGCACGTGGGCACGGTTCTTCGTCCATGAACCCTAAAGGGCCTAATATAATCTTTTCGTTACTTCACACCTAATAGGTTGGCTTTTCTGAATCCCCGAGAGTCTCGGGTCAGAGGAAGAAGCTAAACTAGTTTATGTGCCGTCAAGTACATTGTTTTTTTAATGAGAGAAAGGGTACTGAATTTGGGATTGCACGCGGGTAGAATCGAACTCAACGATTGACTTCTACTCGAAACATGAGAAACATGAGAGTACAAGGCTGAAAGGTGAAAAAAATATCCATTTGGCTTCTCCCACCTAGTTAGGTCTTGTACAGACCCCCCACACAGATGGGCTGGAAATGTCACGAATGGATGGACAGAATCCCCCTCCCTTGCTCTACCTTTCCCACGTCGCCCACCGGCACCCGTAGAATGATTTTGTCAAGAAGTGAAAATGTTACAAATGGACAAGGATTTTGTCAAAAAAAATGGCAGCTTTTTGATGGGCTGGGATAGTCATTATAAGAAAATTCAATAAAGTGATGGAATCATTCCAGTATACTACTAAGTGTGCTCTCTCTTTTAAATTTAAAAAATTTAAGAAAAAACAGGAAGCATAAATATACCCTCTTGAATCTTACCTAGAAAAACATTATGAATTCAGGGCTCACACTAAAGAGTATGAATTTTGAGGATCTTGATTCTTTACGCTATACTCTTGATCGGAACGGGCTCGTCTCTTCACCCTTCCAGCCTTATTAATGGTTTCTTTTTGCCAAGCAAGATTACAGTAGTTCAACTCTCCTACAATTAATTTGCGGAAGCTCAACTCTGTTAAGCCCTGCTCAGTGCTCACACCTGGAGTTGCTTGCCCTTCTCATACTCCGCTCCTCTTTTTTATTGTCCTACCCCCTGCATTCACCAGCTCTTTACTCCCCTTCATTACCTGCACTTCTTGTCATGCGGGAAGAAGTTCTTGGCATACTCGCACAGGAAGTCCAGTAATAACTTAGCAGCAAAATACTGCATGTTTAAAATTTCCTACAGTAAAAACTAATTTGAGATCAAATAGCATGCATGCATGCATTGCATTAACAATAATGCTTTAAAG
>NC_141110.1:18528453-18655953 GCF_041138505.1 Cibotium barometz
TCTCTCTCTCTCTCTCTCTCTCTCTCTCTCTACGTGGAATCATCAATCAACTGCTGAATGCTGATGGCTAAAAACTGAATGCTGAATGCCAAGCATTGTAAGCTGATTGTTGAAAGCTCGAAGACGAAGCCTAAATGGCTAAATGCTCAAACGGAAGCTTGAGCTGAGTGTAGTGCTAGTGTGCAGGGTTGCTCAGAATGTACAGCAAAGGAAAGCTACCAATGTACATAGGAGGCAAAAACCCTAGGTCTAGAAAGAGCAAAGTGCAAGAGCTTACCCAGGCTTAAGGTGGTGACGATAAAAGGATGTACGACAAAGCTGAAGAAGGCCACCAATATACACCTAATTCACTACTTTGGAGACTGATGGCAAGGAGCTATTGGTTTTGCAGCCAAGCTCTGAAACCAGCTCTGAAAAGTGTAACACAAGCCAACACCAACAAGACAGGAAAGACGTCGAGGCCAATGGAGGCGGGAAGTCAAGGCGAGATAGAGGCACGGACTTCAATGGTGGCAGGTGTTGACAATTGAATACAAACACGCGCTCCAAAACCAAGACACTTAACATTGCTCTACTACTAATGTTCGATGAGGGGGAAGATACTCTGCACACTCACATAGACACACACGCACACACAGTTGAATCGAGCTCAAAGAATGAGAGAGAGAGAGAGAGAGAGAGAGAGAGAGAGAGAGAGAGAGAGAGAGAGAGACCACAAGCAAAGCTGGAAAGTACTCAATGATAATGATCACAAATGAGTGGAGTACAATATAGCCCTAGCCCTAGTGAAAGATCCCCGCCCCCTCCGCTCAACGAATTCGGGGGTGCTAGCAGCGGAAGTAGCACTTCTTGCACGGGACAGGGTCCCCACTCGGGGCCTTGCCCACGGATATCCGGACAAGAGACTAATCCCTAGGTTCTTCCAAAACCGAACCCGGAAAAACCTCCCCCGCCCGGAAAGCACGAGCGAATCCTCTAGGATATTTCTACTCTAGCGTAGTCAATGGCACTGACCAAACTGATCCAACCGAACCCATAAGTCACATGGTCAAATCAGGGAAAGACTTGCACTTGGATCATAGAGACCAACGCTGTTTTCCTCATTGAGAGACACAGTCATTGATTCTTTTCCATAGAACAATTTCTATCTGCGATCTACTTCATCTATTGTACCATAACAGAATTGAGTCTCATTTTAGGGATCCATCAGTCCAACCTAACTCCATCCAGTCCCATGGGTTAGCCAATCGCCCAACCACTGTAGTGATGGGATCCAATTAGGAATTTGGTTAGGTTTTGTCCCGCGTATCAGGGAAAAGTGTTCCTATAACAGAATTGAGTCTCATTTTAGGGATCCATCAGTCCAACCTAACCCCATCCAGTCCCATGGGTTAGCCAATCGCCCAACCACTGTAGTGATGGGATCCAATTAGGAATTTGGTTAGGTTTTGTCATGGGTATCAGGGAAAAGTGTTCCCAGGCTCCCTAGCCGGATATTCATGCAAACTTAAAGTTAGTCACACCACTTACACACCCAATATGAAATTGCTTTTTTCATAGATTCAGTTGTCTTTAAAACAATCTTTTAATGAAACCATAGTGTCACTGATCATAATCCTCCAAAATATCTGATTAAATCCTAATTTTCAATAATTTCCTTCATCGGTGTACCTATGGCATCATTGGCAACCAAAACCCTCACCACCTGTCCACTCAGGGACCTTTTCGATAGTTCCTAGCTCATAGTACCTGGCAATATATTCATTTATAAAAATCCAGATGGAATCTCTATTTGAAGATCAGCAAGATCAACCAGTAGATCCATATAAAAAAGAGCCATGGACTCATCCGTTGAGGACCAGCAAGGTCAATCAACCAGATCCATGCCCGAATTCAGAAAACAACTCTCTCCTTATTCCAATATCTTCCCCGACGTACATGTGGGTATCTTCGGTGACCCAGAGCCCGAGAATCGTATGGTCAGCACCCTCTAGGATCCTTCGCAGGTCACCTAGCGCTTCACTCATAGGCCGCTTCCTTGGTCCCTCATCCACCATACCGGAAGCTCACCATTTAAATCGAACCGAGGCTGGTCAAGACCTCAGTCGAGACCTTGTTACGCGAGACGTCATCTGTTGACTCTCCGTCAACAGTTGCAACTTTATCAGTTAGATCTCCATGACCTCATTCACAAGATGGTCAAAATGCTTCCCCAGCATTATTGACATAAAACAGTCATTTAAAAACAAGTCATAAATACAGTTTCTATAACGAACTCTTGTCTTTCCACATTGTTCCACATCAATCCACATTACTTAATCCACATCCAATTCATATGTATTCCCATTCTCATCCAATCACATCATTTTTCATCTCATCACATCTTTCCTCATTTATCCTCATCACATCTCATCCACTCGCATCTACCCATATCCACGTCTCATCACATCTCATCCATTCATATCTACCCCGATCCACATCACATCACATTCATTTCACCTCACATCTCATTCATTCACATCTATACCGATTCACATCCCATCACATCCATTTCACCTCTCATCTCATTCATTCACATCTATCCTAATTCACATCACATCACATCACATTCATTCACATCACACATCATCCATTCACATCTATCCCAATTTACATCACATCCATTTCATATCACATCTCATTTGTTCACACCCCGATTCACATCACATTACATCTCATCCATTCATATCCCATATCATTCATTCACATCCCGATTCACATGACATCGCATCTCATTCATTCACATCCCGATTCACATCACATTACATCTCATCCATTCACATCCCATATCATTCATTCACGTCAATCACATTCATTTACATCACAACTATTTACATCCATCACATCACATTCATTCATATCCATCACATTCATTCTCATCACCATCCCATCGCATACATTCTATCCACATTACATCACATCCACATCATATCTCATTCATACACATCCATCCAATCATTCACATGTATGATTACCCACATCTATTCATACATTCACATCTATCACTTCACATCCACATATATTCACATCACATCACATCTCTTTACGTCACATCTCATCCACATTCACATCCACATCCCTTTTCATCACATCACATCTCATCCACATCCACATTCACATCCATTTACATCACATCACATTCACATCCATTTGCATCACATCACATCCTTTCACATCCATTTACATCACATCACATTCACATCCATTTGCATCACATCACATCCTTTCACATCCACATCCACATCCACATTCACATCCATTTGCATCACATCACATCCTTTCACATCCACATCTAGATTCATTTATATCACATTCTTTCACATACATATCTACATCCATTTGCTTCCCATCTCATCCTTTCATATATCCTCTCATCTCATCATTCACATCCACATCCATCTACTTCACATCTCATCCCCATTCATTTTCATTACACCACATCCTATCACATCCCATTCGCATCCTATTTTCATCTTATCACATCCATTCACATCCTATCGCATCCCATTGACATCTTATCACATCCTATTTACATCCATTCACATCCTATCAAATCCCATTTACATCTTATCACATCCATTCACATGTTATTCCTATTTAGTAGCTTTTTCTAATTTGATACCGATTTAATGGGACTTTTTCTAAATTTCAGCCAATTGCATGGCCTAGATAAAGGTTCTTTTTCTCGACGACTATTTCCATAATCCTTCTCAATTCCTCAATTGAATTATATTCAATATTCCTCTTTTGAATAAAAGAATTCATGGGATTTACAAAAATCAATTCTACCCATATTTTCACTTTTGATGAATAATCATAAATTGAATTATACTAAAAATTTCTTTTCTTTCCATTTAATTTCTTGGATCTCAAATACCATGGGAATTCCCCTTTTTGCATTTAATTATTTGCATTCCAATGTCATGGGAATTCCTCTTTTATCATCAAATATTTCTCATAAAATAAATTCATCTAAAATAAAATACCCATTAATTCAATATGCTAGGAACTTCTCTTTCCCATTTAATTCCATTTTTCTCATTTAAATGGTTGAATTCCATTTAAATGGTTGAATTCCAATTATGGTGGAAATTTCTCTTTCATCATTTAAATTTATCTATGCAAAAAGATAAATTTAACTAAATTTTCTCTTAAAATTTAAATAAAAATCTCCATTAATTTCTTTACACTAGAAATTCCATTTTTCTCATTTAAATGGTTGAATTCCAGTTATGGTGGGAATTCCTCTTTCATCATTTAAATTTATCTATGTAAAAATATAAATTTAAATAAATTTTCTCTTAAAATTTAAATAAAAATCTCCATTAATTCCTTTACATTAGAAATTCCATTTTTCTCATTTAAATGGTTGAATTCCAATTATGGTGGGAATTTTTCTTTTATCATTTAAATTTATCTATGCATAAAAATAAATTTAACTAAATTCTTCTTTAATTTTTAAATAAAATATCCTTTAATTTAGTATTCCAAATTTTTCTCTTTCCTCATTGGAATACATGGATTTCTATTGTCATGGAAATTTTTCTTTTATCATAAAAATGAATTACTAGAAATTTCTTTTTTTCTAATTAATTATTTATGTATAAACATAAAAATCAAATTTTCCATGGTAAATTATTGAATTAACCTAGGATGATTAATCCTAGAATATGGTAGGAAGTCCTCTTTTTATATTATGTATGAAAATGATTTCTGTGTTAATTTTTTATAGCTCCGCTGCTATTACTGATAATTTTCAATCATTTTGAAAGCATAAAGTTTTAGAAATACAATATGATAGAATAACTATCATTTGGATCAATATCCGATTATGGACTTGATTCCTAAGTTTTTCATAATTTAAATAGCATAAAAGCATTAAAAGGCCACTTCTTTGGCTTCTAATTTGACAAGCATAGAATTTACTTTTAGATTTCAGAATTGCTTCATGAGAAGCATCATTTGAATATAGAACAAGTGTCATAGGAATGACCATTCTTTGGGGGAGAGAGAGATACGTTTAAAAAAATATTTTAATTTAAGCATAAATAGAAACTTTGTGTGTTTAATCACTAAAATTCATTAGAGAGCTTCAATTGCATTAAAGAGCCATTCAATTGAATACTTCTCAAGTTTGAGAGAGGTTGAGAAGTGAGAAATATTTAGAGATTAAGAAAAAGACCATAAAGTCATACTTTACCTCTTATTTTGCTTGATTTTTTAGTCTAAGGAGAGGTCCCCAACCAATCAATTGGTTTAGTATGTTGATGAAGACTCCAAAGAAGGTTGAAGAGAGAGAGAAGCTCCAATCTCTCCAATTTGTAGAGGATAATAGAAAGTATCATTATTTTAGTATAATACTGGCATGGTATAGTTCACAAATTTTTTTACAAAGGACTAAGGATCTATTTATAGGTGAGGGAGGCCTCTACCCAACTCCAACTAGGTTCTAGAATTTTCCAGGTTCAGTTTGGCTGAATTTGGACAAGATTTGGACCTAGTTTGGCTCCCTTTTGATTTGGTTTGATCCAAGAGAGATAAGAGAGAAAAATATCACAATATTTTTGAGTTAAAAACTCCACCACATGTGTGAAATAGGTGCTTCCTTGAAATGCCCCCTTCTCCTTATCAAGGTGTCAAAAATGTATCATTATATCCAAAATATCTTATTTTTTTAGTAATGTCTCATAATTTTTTACTAATAAACCTTATACTTGGTCAACTCTTTATCTTATGTGTGCATTTACTAATTTTTGGGTATTTTTCTTTTATAAATTAGATTTATCTCCTCCTCACACTTGGATTGATCCTATTAGCCCGTATGAACCTTAATTGGACCATAATCCAAAAATTTCTAAAAATCTTGAAATTAATTCCAATTGCACATTGCAAAGTTCTTTTTGAATTTCTGTTTCAAGGGAAACCATTTTAGACACTAGGAGGATTTTTATATCCAAAAAATATCTCAATTTTGGATTACCTCCCTCTAGATATTTTCTCTCTCCAAGCCAAAACAGGGTAAAACAAGATCTTTCTTTTATTTTAGAGAGGGGAATAATTATAAGATCAAAAGGGGAGGTTCTTACACCTGTACACCTCAAAAGCTGGAGGGAGGAATCTTACATCTAGGGTTGATGTGGCTAACACACTTTTCACAAGAGTGTGTTCACACAAGGAAAAACACTACCCCAGCACAGGGTAAAAAGTGCCTGTGTGAAGGGTTATTCACAAGACGGACTCCAAGGCTAACAGACATCCTTGAACTCCTCATGCCTTCTATGTGCATCAACATTAGACTTAATATTCTCTTGTGCGTTCCTCATGTTATCCTCATTGCATTATCTCCATCTCGTCTTTTGCATGAGGGTTAACATCATCCTCTTTGAAGACCATTGATGGCACATGCACTTTATATCCATAAAAAGCATCAAAAGGTGACATACTAATGCTCCATCTCCTCTTTTGCATGAGGGTTAACATCATCCTCTTTGAAGACCACTGATGGCACATGCACTTTATATCCATAAAAAGCATCAAAAGGTGACATACTAATGCTTGAGTGAGAGCTATTATTATGGTAAAACTCAGCTAGGTAAAGCCATTTGTCCCAAGTGGTTTGAGCATGATGGAAATACTAGCTCAAGTAGTATAACCACTTATTAACCCTCTATATTTTCTCATCAGTTTAAGGGTTATAAGCCGTCTTGCTTGCAGTAAGCTTAGTGCTCATACCTTCAAACAAAATCTTCCAAGAAGAACCCATGAATTTAGGATCTTTATCACTTACAATTTGTTGAGGCATCCCATATAACTTGAACCCATACTCCATGAATTGAGTGGCGACTTTGAGAAGCTAAAAATTGGTTCTTTGTTGAAATAAAATGAGCAGCTTTAGTAAGCATATCCACCACCACATAAATGTACCCCTACAAGCCTCTCACTCACACCACACACCACTCACACCTCACTCACCTCACTCACACAAAGAGATAGACAAAACACCAAACAGAGCACAACACTACCATCACAATACCAAAAAGGAGTGATACAAGGGAGACTTTGCTCCAATAGAAGGACTGTGCTAGAACTCCAGGTGATACACGAGAGAGTGTCCTCTTTTGTGAGAGTGTGTTCCAAACTATCTGTATGATACCGAGAGCGTGCTCCCCTTAACTCCTCCTTGGGTGTCCTCCTCCTCTGGGTGGTGCTCAAGAGGATCTCTCCTTGCCTTGGGAAAGGGAGGGGGGAAAGGAAGATGGTGCTCAGAATCTCAAAGAGGATCTCTCCGTGCCCTTGGGAAAGGGAGAGGGGTGTTGCCTCCATGAGTGCCATCGGAGTTGGCCATGCACGTATGAGATGTTGAAGGGGACCAGCGATCAAAGAAGTCGAAGAGCGCTGGTGATCGGAGGGCACCGGTGGTGATGGCGATTGGAGTCATCGGAGAGCACCGACGGTCGAAGTGGTCGGAGCACACCGGTGGTGAGAGTGGTCGAAGGGCACCGACAGTTAGAGTGGTCAGAGCACACCAGCGCGGTGATGGGTTGGAGTAGTCAAAGGGCACCGGTGGCGGTTGGAGTGGTCGGAGACCTGCGGTGACAGCGGTCAGAGTCATCGAAGGGCACTAGCAGTGACGACGGTCGGAGCGATCAGTGGAGTGTGGAGGAACTGGCTTCCCGTCCACACGGATCCTTATGGATCATCTAGAGATTCACAAACTTGCTCAAAGGTTTCTAAATGGATGCCATGGCCATCTCCAGTCCCACTAAATTTGTGCATAGCCTTGGATACACTCTAGAATCTAGAGTTTCTTCTATTATGCTCCCTTTCTCGAGGTCCATGTGGCCAAGCTACCATAAGAGCTAGAGGTTACCTCGCCGCCATTGCTCTTGCAATAGCTTCTGCCATTCTTATAACATCATCAGTTGATACCATTCTTGGAGGTGGTGCAAGATTAACTGGAGGTTCTACTAAAACTGGTCTATCCAGTGGTAGAGGAACATGAGTCCTCACTGCTACACCTCTCCCGCTGGCACTGTGTGCACTCGTGGTGGTGGGTTGGTGTAGGTGGAAATAAAACCCTAAGATCTCTCTAGTTAATAACCATGCATGAACCAAGCATATACTCATCTGCCCAACCACCCCGAGCCCAAGGGTGCACACATAAATACAATGAAGTACCACATACCTTACCATGGTGTCCCATACCACCAAGAGATATGACATCATTCCAGTAGCACATAGCTCTAGTGTGAAATGGCAAGAGAGTAGATACCATGTTCTACACAAGAGGACATCCCTTGAGTGTGCCCCATGCCCCTATTATATAGGAGGACCCTCAAGTGACTCTTGACTCTGCAATTCCCATGTGTGACCCTTGGATGCCTGACCCTAACCTCAACCCTTAAGGTTAGCCCTAACCCATGCTCCACTAGAGCTTATTCCCATGCTCCCATGCTCACTAGCCTAATGTGGGTTAGCCTCCTAGTATATGCACATATAATGTGTACATAACATACTTTCCCTCTCTCAAAACATTGCACTCTTGCAATGAAAAGAAGGAAATCTGCACACTGAACATTCTCAACTGACTCCCAAGTCAAATCCTCTATTTCCCTATCTTTCCACTTAACTTTAACCTCAGGGATTAGTCGACTACAAAGTTTCCTTTCCCTCAATTCAAGTACCTTTTCAGGTTCATGTGGAACATGAACCTAAATTCAAGTATCTTTTTAGGTTCATGTGGAACATAGGATAAATCTTCGACTTCAACGAGTTCTTGAGGAGTAACTATGTTATCCTCACCTCCCAGATTCTCTTTCAATCTACTGATTGAAAGACTGGATGAACTCTAACATGTGGAGGCTGTTTTAGTTCATACACAACAGTGCCAATCCGACGTATAACTCGAAATGGACCACAATATCTAGGAGATCATTTTGAGCATTTTCCTATTGATAAAGACAAAGAGTCTCTAGGAACTTTTAAATAAACCAACGCTCCTGGTTCAAAAGACCGAGGTGAGCATCCTCTATCAGCATAAAACTATGCCCTATCACTCCTGATAGAATCCCGACTTTGGTGCATTTCTTGCATATCACGCAAGAAATCCCTCGATGCATCAAGCTTAATGTCCTTAAGACCAACATCAATAGGTGGCCTAGGTTAATACCCATACATAAACATGAACGGACTAAAACCAGTAGCCATATGTTTAGAACTATAGGCAAATTCCATCATTGGAAGATACTTTTCCCAATTTGATGGTTTTCTAGAGACATATGCATGAAGCATATCCTCTACAATTTGATTCACACGCTCTGTTTTCCCATCAGACTGCGGATGATCAGAAAAACTCATACTCAAGGTAGTTTCCTCATTGTAAACCATTCGGAATAAAGTAGGAAGACATAGCATTAAGAAACCAGGGATCCATCGGTGGCCTGACGTACCCACATCTGCACAGGGAATTATCCGCATCCTGAGTTATCCATATCAACATAGGGAGTCATCAACGTCTTAATAAGTCACATATATACATCCGTAAACCATCAAGTGGACTGTATAAATCACTTAAAAGGATGGAACTAGAGAAAGAATTGCCAACAAAGGAAGAATCCAAAATTCCTTAATCCGAACACAACAAGATAAACTTGTTGAACTCTAAAGAAAAATCTTTCAACAAGTAGAAATGCCAACGAGATTACACTCATCAAAACATGTAGGCTATAGGTAAAAGAAGTTTATCTAGAGAATGCCTACACTACAACTTCAAGTGAATTCGAAAAATGAGATTGTCTTTGAATGTTAGGGTCAACATGCCAAGTGATGTATGCAAGGCAACAATCCTCAGCCCAAATTATCTAATAAGATAATATATGTGAGGAATCGCTAGCGTCCCATACCACCATGATACCACCCATACATACCTTAACAATGTGGAACTCCCTAATATGCCGTCTAGGAAATATGAATAAAATCCTACATAAAAGGAATGAGATGGCCTTATCCCAGACTTTTATATATAAAAACCTGTCTCTATATACCTGAGACCACATCAAGGAATAACTCTTTCCGAGTACATCATTAGAAAATAATTTGAATTATTGGTGCCTTTCTAATGATAACTACCCAATAAACACAATAAAGTTGAGGTAGAAAAATAACAATTCACCTAGATACATAAGCAACTAGGTATCTAAGTTAGAATATGTACAAGAGTACAAGGAAGATAGTCCAAAATTATGTGTAAAAACGAAGGCAAACGCTACCTTCAAAGCACATGATATTATCCAAAAGATCAAAAGATCCTTATTATAAAACCATGAATAGAAGCATAGAAGCACCTCGAATCCATGAAAACCATAGTTGATCATTAAAATCAATGGATGCCATCTAATGGTCATTAATCATGCCAAAAGAAGCATTAAAGTTGGTGGCCAACTCATCGATCCGGAGTATATGAATGTGGTGTCATTCAAGCAAACTCCAAAGTAAGAAAGTGAAACACATGCATGTAGAACTCATTAAAAACCCCTAGACGCAAGTGATTTAGGCAGAAGCTGATGAGTCCATATAAAACTTGGAAACCATCCAATAAAATCCACCAAAACAAATAGATCAACTAACCCATGATAAATTAAGCATAGACCACACTTAAAAATTCCACCAAACCTATCTTATGGCATTCTAAACCTATATTTTTCTTTAAAAAATAGCAATTAGATTTACCAAAATACCAATTTATAGGATTTCTAAAAAAAAATTCTAGAATATTCCTAAATTCTCCTGAGAATCCCATCGTTTATGAAATTTTTAATTCTACCCGACAACTCTCAAATCTAATAAAAATTTATAATTTTAATGGATTTCCTAATTTTTTAGGTAAAAAATAGATTTTTAAAGGAATTTGAATGGTCACAGGCGCCCGAATGGACACACCACATGCCAATCACCAATCCCAGATTTTCTAGAAGTTTAAAATAACCTTTGTCTAATTTTTCACTAATTTCTAGGAATTTTTTAAATTTTTTTATTTACCCCAAATGTATTAGAATATGAACGGTCCAAAAATTTCAGAATCCCAATGGTTTTCTCGGAATATAGAAAGCCAACACTTTCGGAAAAATGAAAACACGAAAAAAAATGAGAATGTGAGGTCAAAATTTTCCAGAACCCGAAAGGTCAAAAGATCCCCGAAATTCAGAAGGTCAATAGGTTTTCTGGGAGATGGAAAGCCAAAAGGCTCCAAGAAGGAATTTTTAGAGAAAAAAAAATTTAGAGAAGAAAAAAAATTCAGATCGCTTTTCCTCCTTTTTTTCAAGTTTTTTTTGAAAAGTTTTAAAAAGCTTTTAATAAAAAAACTCTTTTTTATATTTAAAAAGTTTTAATTAAAGCTTTTTTAAGCTTTACCTTTATAAAATCTTTTTTATGGGGGGCGCGCTTTTTTCCGCCCGCCGGCGGCGACCTGCAACGAATCCCCCCAGCCCCCCGCGCGATGTGATTAATGAGAGAGAGAGAGGAGGAGAGCTTCTCTCTCCTCCCTTCTTCTCCATTCCTTCTTTCTTTCTCTCTCTCCACCCCCTCCTTCTCTGTTAACAGAGAGGAGGTTGATTAAAATTTTAATTAAACCTTTCTTAATCATAATTATAACTTAATTATGATTAATGTTTAATCAAACTGTGCCTTCTAAGAGGCATTCACACATGCAAGAGAGAGAAATAGAAGGAAAATTTCAATTTTAAGAGGAGAAAAGAATCCCACTCACACGGGAGAGAACTCAATGCATCAATTGGCTGCCCTACACTGTATTTCAGCAAAAATTTGGTAGAAAATTGATAGCATCTCCACGGAAAATGCACCAAAATCCATAAAAATAAATTTTTTACCATAAAAATGCTCTAAAAATTTCTAAATAATTAGAAAAAATTCCCAAAAATTATAGAAATTTAGGGAATTCATTCTACCAAGAATATCCGTAATAAAATGTGTGGTATTTTGGTAAAATTTCCATAAATGCTTATTTTAAATCGAAAAAATTAGGAATAATAGCATTGAACTCACAGAATTCCCTTGCATCATCGATTCATCCATTGAAAGAAAAAACACACATTCCAACCACCATATCAATGATCCACGTGTGTAATCACCAAAATGAACCAACAAAATAACATTTTTATTTAGTGCTAAAAATTAGAATAAGAAAGAAAAAACAACAACAATTAACTAGAGATTGTTGTGATACCACTATTAAAACCCAAAGATCTCTCTAGTTAATAACCATGCATAAACATGCATGAACGAGGCATATACTCATCCACAACAATAACAATTAACTAGAGATTGCTGTGATACCACTGTTAAAATCCAAATATCTCTCTAGTTAATAAGAAAGATTAAACGACAACAATTAACTAGAGATTGTTGTGATACCACTGTTAAAACCCAAAGATCTCTCTAGTTAATAACCATGCATAAACATGCATGAACGAGGCATATACTCATCCACCCCCGACCACCCCCCCAAGCCCAAGGGTGCACACATAAATGCAATGAAGTACCACATACCTTACCTTGGTGTCCCATGCCACCCCAAGAGATATGACATCATTCCAGTAGCACATAGAGATTGTTGTGATACCACTGTTAAAACCCAAAGATCTCTCTAATTAATAACCATGCATAAACAACAACAACAATTAACTAGAGATTGATGTGATACCACTGTTAAAACCCAAAGATCTCTCTAGTTAATAACCATGCACATAAACATGCATGAACAAGGCATATACTCATCCACCCCGACCACCCCCAAGCCCAAGGGTGCACACATAAATGAAATGAAGTACCACATACCTTACCTTGGTGTCCCATGCCACCCTAAGAGATATGACATCATTCCAGTAGCACATAGATCTGGTGTGTAATGGCAAGAGAGTAGATACCATGTTCTACACAAGAGGACATCCCTTGAGTGTGCCCCATGCCCCTATTATATAGGAGGGCCCTTAAGTGACTCTTGACTCTCCAATTTCTATGTGTGACCCTTGGATGCCTGACCCTAACCTCAACCCTTAAGGTTAGCCCTAACCCATGCTCCCATGCTCACAAGCCTAATGTGGGTTAGCCTCCTAGTATATGCACATATAATGTGCACATAACAATAGAATGACATAATCCCGTGTTTGGATCTGGACCTACTGTTGCATTTATCAGTCTAATGAAGGCTATAGCAGTAGTTGTAAGAATAGGCAAACTTCATGCTAATGAATGAGCAAACGAGTGTTCACCCAAAGAAGCAAGTGGAGCCACAATATTGATATCGTCATATGGCATAGGTCCTATAGGTTCCACCCTATAAGTTTCTGCTAAAGAATCCTTTGTTCTCCTTACACTAGAATAACCACACACGGAATGCCAAGATCTTCATCAAGGCTTTGCTCAGAGCCACTAGAGTCACCATCCACATATGAGTGACTTGTTGACAAATCAAGTACAAAAGGTTAATCCACCTTTCCCTTCCCTTTGCATGATACATGTGTACCTACATCTATCCTCAACTTGCCTAACCATGGATCCACTATTAGAGAACTCTCCAGGTCCACTAAGCGATTGTTGCTCTATTTGTGGTGCATATTAATCTACTATTAACATGGTACCTAACCCTAGTATTAACATGATTCCTAACCCTCGTAGACCTACGTATACTTGGATCACTGCCAAGTTTCCTCAAAACAACCTTAGTTCTCCTTACACTAGAAGTAACCACAGATAGAATGCCAAGATCTTCATCAAGGCTTTGCTCAGAGCCACTAGAGTCACCATCCACATATGAGTGACTTGACAAATCAAGTACAAAAGGTTAATCCACCCGTCCCTTCCCTTTGCATGATACATGTGTACCTACATCTATCCTCAACTTGCCTAACCATGGACTAACACTGGATCCACTATTAGAGAACTCTCCAGGTCCACTAAGCGATTGTTGCTCTATTTGTAGTGCATCATCAATATTTCTTACATCTACATCTTTTGTTGCAATCATTGGTATATACCAGCTACTCATCTCATCAAAGACAACATCTTTGCTTACCACATCTCATGAGTGGTAGGGTTATAATATCTATAACCTTTCTACTCCAAAGCATAGCTAATGAAGATGCATTTCTACCTTTGGATCCAACTTTATTCTCACTTTTGTTAAGAACATGCATATATACAATACACCCAAACACTTTCAAGTGAGACACATCCGGTTTTATGCCTATAAACTTATGTTCAAGCATAATCATACAATGAACAATTGCAGTGGGGTCCTGTTCATAATGTACACAGTAGCTCTACTACTTTTACCCAAAAATAATGTGGCATATTCTTTTCATACATCAAGGGCATGTGCCACCTACAATGTGCCTATTTTTTCTTTTTGAAACACCATACATGCATGTAAACTGTCTCTTGATTCCCTGCTTTCTCAAGGAATCACTGAACTCATTGGAGAAATACTCTTCCCCACCATCTGATCTCAGAAATTTTATCTGTATGTCTTTTTCCTTCTCGACCAAGGCTTTAAATCTTTGAAAGTGAGCAAACACCTCACTTTTCTCCTTCATGAAATAAACCCTTCCTAGTGTGATCATCAATGAATGTATTATAATACTTGCAGCCTGCAGTTGTTGTAGTCTTGGCCGGCGGTCCCCATACATCTGAATGTATAACATCTAATGGCCTTGTACTAATGTGCTTTTCATGTGGGAAAGCATGTTTTTCCTGCTTACCAGAGCTGGCATACTTTGCATACTTTATGCATACCATTAACCTAAACTTTGGCAAGCCTAACAATATTTTGGGCCTACATAGATTTTAGCCAACACCGATGTATATTCACATGACCAATGCGCTTGTGCCATATGTCAATATCTGCAACAACACATGTTCTATGCACAAACATGGCTGCATAAACATGCGCTTGTGCCATATGTCAATATCTGCAACAATACATGTTCTATGCACAAACATGGTTGCCTTTACCCCAAGCATGTTCACATCCAAAGTAAACATCTTGCCATTTCTGTTATCATTAGCAACCAAGCGATATACTGATCATCTATCCAACAGAAACTAGGTTCTTTATAATATTTGAAACGTGAAGTACATTTTGCCATCCTACATAGACAATGGCACTTTACCATGTAATGGGATGCATAGTATCAGCACACCTATTTCTACATAACTTGGTTTTTTCATTTTCTGCATGTCTTTAAACCACTCACCATGATTGGTCATGTGGTTACAGGTGCCATAATCCACAAACCATATATCGTTAGATCCTAACGCATCTCTTATTGTGGAGCCGAGCATGTGTTGCATCACAAATAGCTACTCACTTCTGTCATCACCACCCTGTTTACTAGATGATGCATAGTTGCCTTGCTGCAACTTTTCAATTTTAATGTCATTCTGCTTTTTAAAGAAGTCCTTTGCCATGTGCCCTGTTTACTAGATGATGCATAGTTGCCTTGCTGTAACTTTCCAATTTTAATGTCATTTTGCTTTTTAAAGAAGTCCTTTGCCATGTGCCCTAGTTTGCCATGATAATAGCACTATATGCTATTTGCACTCTGATTTCTTTGCCAACCACATCGGTGTTAAAAATACAAGTGAATAGGGTGTGTGTGGGAACAAGCCCTTGGTTAGAGGCTGTAAAAGAGGATGTGTAAATGTGAAAGAACCTGTGAAAAGGTGAGAAGAATCTACTAAGAGAGAATAAAGGGTAGCATGCAAAGATTTACGAAGTGTGGAGATATTCTAGGAAGTGTGGAGATATTCTGGGAGATATTTTGGGAAAAGTGAAGAGGTGGAGAGAATCAGGGAAAAGAGGTGGAGTGAATCAAGGAGAAATCAGTGGGATTTGATGCTTGGATGTAAACTCTATAAATTGAGGCATTGGCCTAATGAGAATTTGCTGGTTTTTGATTATCCATGTCTACATTAATCTATTTGTTAATTACCCACTAATTACGTCTTAATTATTTGCTAATCACTTTGTTAATGATGTTGATTCTAGTTTTTGATCCATAATAGCTCATCACAATGCCCTAATTTCAACATGGTATCAGAGCCATGCCTAGAATCCATCAGGTTTATGAGCCCATTATCTAATTAATTAGGATTAGTAGATAATTAGAAATTAATCAAATTTTTAGTTATTTTTCAACTAGCCTCTGTACCCCCAGCCAGTGGAGGAGCTCCCTCTTCTTGCACACACAACATTAGCTCAAAATCTTCTAACCCTAGCTAGCCAACTCTATGATGCTCCAGCCAGTCAAACAGAACATCAAACCGCTACGTAGATCTCCAGATTTTTGCCGATTTGCTAGCGTCTTTTTTTTGTAGAAGAATGGAGATGATGTCTTGCTCAGCTACAATCAATCTAATTCCTCTTAGTCCAAGGTGTTTTCAAGCATGCTCTACAAGCTGGTGAAGACAAAATTCAATTTCATCAAGTCTACAGTGAGATCCAAGCTTTTTATCAAATCTGCAAGGTGACTTTGGTAAAACACAGATTAAGCTTTCAATATTTGGTCAAATCTTGTGTTTTTTGGCTTAATCCTCTACTAGACTCATTGCTATTGATGGCTTTGAAAGCATTTGAGCTCATTTGAAGTCTAAGGCACCAGATCTGGACTCCCTGCATACTCTGTTTTTTGCACACAAAATAGTGGATTAATTTACTAATCAGTGATTAATCAGTACTAATCACTATATTTTGGTGCAATTGAGGATTCAAATTAACCATTAGGTATCTGATACAGATCCCTATAACTTTAGATTGCAATTCGGAGTTGGTTTGATACTCCAACCATTCCGTACAAATTGGTTACCCTTGATTTAATGTAATTTTTGGTAAAATTATGCTGATAAATTTATGATAATCATCATTTTGCATTTAACCCTTGGTTAATGCATGTAAATCTCACTCAAATTCAAGATTATTCACAGCTAGAGTTGCATTTGGGAATGTGCATGAGAATGAATGCTATACGCATTATGTATTGGGCACATTGCATCAGTGTAAATATGGAAACAGACATTGCCCGTGTCCAGAATAAGGCAAGAGGTAAGACCTCCCGCATAAATTTGGGTTTGCATTGCATAATGACACAAGATAAACATCAAAAACCCAAAGGAACTGTGAACAAAACATTTTAACATGTTGCTCACATGGAGCAAGAAGACCTAACGGACAAGCTCATGGTCCCAGCCATAAAAGAAGAAGAACATCTCCTTCCAAGAAGAAGATCCACACCAAGAAGATCTAAAGGAAGACATGGACACAAGAAGAGAAGCTGCCCCAAGAAGACTGAAAGAAGACATGGATGCATGGAGAGAAGCTGCCATGACAAGAAGACTGAAGACAAGAGAAGATGTGAGGCTCCAAAGAGTGAGGAGCCATGTGAAAATCTCAAAGAGAGAGAGAGAGAGAGAGAGAGAGAGACCCCACAACCCAATGTAACCTGCCCCAACAAAGTAAAACCACCTCTGAGCCATCGATGATATAGGCCACGTGGTAGATAGATGTATGTGTGAGCACTTTAGTCAAGGTCGTGGGCAACTATAGTAAGCCTTGGACACATAGAGAAAGAGAGTGTCGAGGACTATGAGTTTAGGGACTTGAGGCACTGGTCGCAGGCTATCAAGTAAGAGAGAAACTTGATATAGGGTCCAGGTGTGCTAAGTTAACTTGAGGGGAGGTGTGCTAGGCACTAGTCGCGGACTATCAAGGGGAGGCAAACTTGGTATAGGGTCTAGCTGTACTAGGATTATTCACTTGAGGGGAGGTGTTAAAAATACAAGTGAATAGGGTGTGTGCGGGAACAAGCCCTTGGTTAGAGGCTGTAAAAGAGGATGTGTAAATGTGAAAAAACTTGTGAAAAGGTGAGAAGAATCTACTGGGAGAGAATAAAGGGTAGCATGAGAAGATTTAGGAAGTGTGGAGATATTCTGAGAAGTGTGAAGATATTCTGGGAGATATTTTGGGAAAAGTGAAGAGGTGGAGAGAATCAAGGAAAAGAGGTGGAGTGAATCAAGGAGAAATCAGTGGGATTTGATGCTTGGATGTAAACTCTATAAATTGAGGCATTGGCCTAATGAGAATTTGCTGGTTTTTTATTATCCATGCCTACATTAATCTATTTGTTAATTACCCACATCTTAATTATTTACTAATCACTTTGTTAATGATGTTGATTCTAGTATTTGATCCACCATAGCTCATCACAATGCCCTTATTTCAACAATCGGCCCCTCTGGCTCCGCCTGCCTCTAGACTCACCTCTTCCACTTGTGTATGGTTAATGTTGTTGTTGCAAATCATTGGACTATTGTTGTCCATAGTTCTAGTTTCCATGTCAGCCCCACCACCACCTTGGCCTTGACCACGACCTCTACCTCTACCTCTACCTCTACTGCTATTGAAATTGGAGTAGAATGCCTTCTGGTGTGTTCTTGCTTTGTGAAGAAGATTCCTCGCCTAGAGACTTTTCTTCTATGATCAGCGTAGATACTAAGTCCAGAAAGTTGGATTCTCCTTGTCTGCAGCAATGGAGGTCTTGAATGGCTTGTACTCTTTGCCAAGCCCATTCAGACGACAAACACTCACTAAATCATCATGTTCCACATATACATTGCTAGACCCAAGGGATTCAACAATACCCTTGATCTTTAAAGCATACTCATTGATGGGCATGCTTTTCTTCTCCATAATATGTAGTTCCTTTTTTAGCTACAATTTTCTTGCATTTGTGTTGGTTTCAAACATCTACACCAAGTTCTACCATGTAATTTGCTGAAGTATTGTCATCATGTATGTGTCCTATCATTATGTCTATAACACTCATTAAAAGCCAATACATGAATTTTCTTGCACCCTAGTTCCAATCCTTAAATGTCTTTACATCATTATATCTGTAACACTCAAAGGCCAGTACATGACTTTACATCTACTGGAGTGGCATTCTCTTCAGAAAACTCTAGAGGCTTTTTATTCTCTCCTTTGACATAGTCCCAAAATCCTTCACCCATCAAAAAATTGATCATTCTAAAATTCCAACATCGTCTAGAGTATGTCACAGAAAACCAGCCATGTAAGAAACAAGGTAGGACATTAAGCTTTCCACCCACTATTCATTTAGCCTATAGGTGGTCAAGACAATGTGAGGGAAAGACAACTGACGCAGAGGTGCAAGAAATCATGGAGAGTGACATACACGATTCAATGTGGACTATACGTCGAACATCTCTACATAGCAAGGTAACTTGCCAAGGATGGTTAGGTGGCCAAGATGGCAAGTGCAAAAAGAGCATCAAGAACTACGAGCAAGGTGTTACAGCTCCTTCTTTTGTTAATCCTATTTTGGATTAACAAGTATGCTCCTCCAATTGAGGACATTGATAAGTGTCATGAAACGGCACTATAAAAGTTGTACATTATGAGATATTGGCCACCCAAGGCCTAGCTAAGTAAGTTTTGGGCACCCAAGTATGAATAAGGACCAAATGTATATAAGGCATTTTCTCATATGTAAAGACACAATCCCCCTTTGTGCTATAGAGAGCTCTTCTTTGTGTCTTGAGAGAGATTTAGAGAGAGAGCATTATAGCATTGTGCCTCTTCTATGCTTGTATGATTCATGCTTATGTGGGAGAGTGAGAGAGAGTGATTGCCCTATATGCAACAGTGTGAGCGACTCTACAATGATAGCGTGGAGGTGGAGCTTAACAAGTAAGCTTGGAGGCCTCAAGGGACTCAAGTTCGAAGCATTGGTAACTGCCCTACTATGGTTGTGATCTATTGCTCATCCTTTATTTAGGTGAATGCACTGAGTTTCCTCTTGGAGGTGTGGTAGCCCATAACATTTTTGGCGCCTCCGGGGAAACACCTTTGTTTCTTCCTTCCTCTTGGAGTTTCAGCTCCCATTGCATAAGATTCATGATTGCCCTTGCATTCTAGTAGTGCATTGTGTAGGAAATGAATGGATAAGATTTGTGTGGAAGTAAAAAATCGTGTGAAATTAGTTGTGTTTATTGTGTATATGTGTGGTGGAGTGGTCTTAGAATAGAGCTTCACTCTTTTTTCTAGTTAAATTTGATATTTGCATCATTGGAAGCATCAACGTGAATGAGCAGGTTGGTGTTCTATTTTTCTTCTTTTCCAAAAATTCACAAAAATCAAAAAAATAAGGAGCCATTGACTTTGCCTTGAACTTGTATTCCACTCCTTAGACGTGGCACAATCATTTTGGGAACTGTTGCATAAGTATTTTGCACCCAGAGTCACACTAATCAACGCGGGAAGTTCCCATGTGAAATTGCAGGAAAACATTCACGCCGTGAATTGTTTTCTGTAATTTCATGCCGTGAACCGCTTCCAACATCAGTGCCACAAGATTAACGCCGCAATTCACAAGATTACCTTGCCAAAAATAGGTAACCTTATCCTGACACCTCTTACACCACAAGGTCTAACAAAATTAAGATACGTGGAAAGAGCAAAAAATAGTTCACGATGTGAACTTTTTCAGAACTCTTCACGGCATGAACCAATTCGTTCATGACATGAGCCATTTTAGAAACTTTCACGGCGTGAACCATTTTTCCTTCAATCTCACACCTTAATTAAATCCAACTCACAAGCTTGGTATAGTCAGGTTAAGGCTATGAAGTCCTTAAAAAGATTAACACCCATAACAAGGTAACGAGGAGATTTGATTCTAAGAACAAATTTTTTTTAACACGTGAAAGTGCAGAAAAATGTTCCGACATAAACTGTTTTCTAACACTTCACGCGGTGAACTGTTCTCTACAATCTCACAGCCTCAGAAACAGATCAACAGAATCTGATCAAAACTTAAATGGGACATCAAAGTAGCTTATCAAATCATACATACATGCACTTAAGATTTGGAAAGCTCATCGGCGGAGACGATCTTACACTGGATGATAGTGCATCAAATCACCCAGGCTCTTCCTATCAAAAAAGTGTGGGTTCAGGTCACTCAGCACGCACTCACTTGAGTGTCTTAAGGAACCTAACCACCGTTGAAACTAGTAGTGAAGAGTCCATGGAAGAAGGGCTAAGGTACTCTAGGTTTGGGGAAGAGGAGAAACCACCCTCCCCAACCAAATCCAATGGTATCATTGATATCGCCCGAGGATTTTTTGGTCTCCAACGAACGAAGAAGCACAATCCGTGGGCATAGGTCCGTCAACCAGCACTGGACTTGATCCAAGGCAAGAAGTGCCTATCCAAATGTCAAATTCAAGGCTATCAAACACTGACACACCCGAATGAGATGAGACATGGAAAGTGCAGCCAAGACGGGTCAAGTATTCTTCCCCACCTCAAAAGAAGTAGAGTTAGATCTAAAAAGGATTGGGGTGGAATGACAGCTATGAGAGTTGAGCTTAAGGAAACAAGAGCTCGATACTCGAAGGACGAGAGCTGAACAAAAGGAGATGGGGGAGGTTTAAACCTACTCTAATCACGGGGTAAGGAGTTGGAATTAGTCATGGGAAGAAGTGAGGGAGAAATTCCAAACTTAGAACCCATAAATGAAGAGCCCAGAGCTGAGGAAGGGTTTGTAGCCCTAGAAGAAGAGAATAATCTAACAAGAACGGCGGGTAAAGTGGAGGATCGTTTGTACCCCCAAAAAGATATTGAGCAGATAATCAATCATCCTACGTTCCTACAGGACATGGAACTTTTAATTCTACAAAGGCGTGCAGAGGCAACTAATGATGAGCCACTCCAAGGTACAGTGATTGGACCATAACTTCACACGACTCTCAAGAATGTGTTTGTGTCCAGCTTTGCCAGAAGTGGTGTGACCAATGGAGCCCAGTGACACAACTGCACAATATCAAACAAAAGGAAATGGAGTCAATGAGAGACTATGTGTCTCGACTTAAGCCTTAAATTCAAGGTGCAAACTATGGGAGAGGTTAACTGATGATCAGTTATTGCCTTGCTTCCAGAGAGGGGTTAGAGACCACAAGATGCATGATTATCTGGTATTAGCCCGACCAACCACTCTAGATGCATGTTGCAAACTGGCAATTGAATATGAAGATAATATGCTAAAATTGCCACAACCAAAAGATGTCATAATATCTTCAGCCAACTACGACTTCTCGTGGCTCGAGTCACCAAGAAATTAGAAAACTCAGAGCAAGCAAGTCATAAACATGACTGTGGACGAGCTCAGTAATGCAATACTAGAGAAATTGAAGGTAAAGGAGGGAAGAGAAACATCTGAGCATGGGCATAACCATCTTTACCTCCACAGGGAATTGGTGTGGTGCTCTATGTGTAGATTGAATCACACTACCACCGAATGTCCACAATTAAGAGCAAGGCCATTACTCTATTGTGCACAATGTGTAAAATTAGGGAATCATGACACTTCAATGTGTAGATATCTAAGATTCTAAACTATTACACAGCTACCAGCACCTAAAGCTCCATTGGCTCTACCAGCACCACCTGGACAAATCACTGCAGTAGCTGGCAGGACAACCCAACTCTTCCTATTTGCCTAGGGGGATGTTCCAGGTACATGAAACTTCACCTATACCACCACCTATTCTACCACCACAACCACCATAAGCTAAGATCAACCAAGTATTGATTGAAGAGCCATCTAAAGATATTGATATGGTGCATGAAGTAGAACTTAGCGAAGATTACTACTATGAAAAAGCTACGAAGGTCACACCAGAATTCTATGTCCTACAGAATAACACGCCAGTACCTGTGTTTCAAACCATGGTATAGCGGAAGGGCAAGGACATGAACTCGAAGATAAGGAGAGGATCGCTACAATGTTTTGGCTATGAAGGGCCACATCGAATCGTTGAGTGCCCAAACGAGAATGTGGTTCATAACACACTAACTCCAACAATTGACTGCTTCACCCAATGACATGCCAATACTCACTTGTACCAAATGTGGTATTGATCATTTAATCAAGGATTGTCCATATGCGCAAGGGGTTCGGCTTCCACTTCTAATCATGCCACCATCCGAACCATTAGTGTGCAGCCTGGAAATATCACACCACTCAATGTCCTAAAGCATGAGCCCAAGCCCAATTAGGGGACAAGGGGAAAAATCGAGCAGATGCAATTATTTCCAGAACTGGCCCGCAAGAGAAGAGTGAAAAAAGTGGGTAAGGGTGACACAAGGGTCACAATCCAAGATGGATCTGAAGAAGATAGGATCGACACCAGATCCACCCAATCGAGAGAAGAGGGGGATCAAAGGATCAACCACAAAGGGCTGGACGACCTAGAGGAGCAAAGGGAGTAACCATCAACTCCTAAAGGAGTCGGTGAGTACCCCAATGCCGATGAGGAGATAAGAAAGCTCGAAGATGCCAGGGCCTTAGTAGAAGCATGCCAATGGCTTCATGAAATCAAGCTAAGGGCTAACCGGGTTAGGGATACAATGTATTCACGAAACGAGCCAACAAGGGAAAGGGAACTAGACGTACCTACTCCAATTCCAAAAGAAATAGAAGAGGGATCTCAAACAAACACAATGTCCAGAATATTTGAGGAAAATGCACTAGGTGAGTCCATCCATTCCTTCCCTACGGATAAATGTGAGACACACGCCTGGGGGGGAACCCTCAATCACCAGAGAACCCAGAGAAGAGACATAACCCAGAGACATAGGAAGTCTCGCAGCTGTACTATCCACGCGTACAAATGCCATTGAGGCAACTGTTACGCACTTCACTGAGCCTATGGACAAACATAAAGGAATGGGTAGAAGGTGGACCAAAGCTAGCCAATACTATAGAGGAGGTTCTGCCACCTCTGGCAGAAAGAACCCTAAGACACACAAGGAAAATCGAAGTCGTTAAGATACCAGTTAATCAACTAGGATGTTATTATGAAAGCGATGACACAAATGCTACAATCCCGATTCATCATAGTACAGTGGCTATCCTTGATGGTGGGGCGGGGGTTAGCATCATCACAAAATGTTGTTGGGAGAACTGGGAAAAACCCGATCTAAAAAGGGTAGATCTAATCGTTAAAATGGCTGATGTAACATCTTCAAGGCCCATTGGACTTCTGGAGAATGTGAAACTCAAACTCTTTACATTTTGCTACCATCATACATTTGTGGTAATGGACTTCCTGTGCCAACCTGACCATATGAGATAATGTTAGGGAGACCCTTCATGAGGGAATCCAAATTGGTGCATGATTGGGCATTAGATCACGTGTATATGCGTAGGATTTGCAAATTTTAAAGATAGATCCAAGAACATGGAAAGCACACCCCATGGAAGGGTAATTGTTCGGTAATGATTAAGTCACAAGTGGACCACATCTATACAAATATGCCAAACCACAGTGGAAAATTCCAAGGAAGAAGAGGAAACAAAAATGTATGCATCACTTCCTCCTCCAGACTTCAATGAAAACTGGATGCATGTACTAGCTACCATAGATGTGATGCAACCCAAGGGAACCCAGTATGTGAAATCTAGAACTATCCCTAACGACCTCTGTCTATATGGTTAATCTGCAAACCATTGATGAAGAATCAGAAGAGGAGACTTCTAGCATAGAAGGGACCGTAACACAAGGCCGCACCAATGCTCAACGCCTCAGAAGATGGCGAAAATAGAAACGATATATTGCCCGACAAAATGCCCTATTACGAAGAAAATCCACGGATACCCACTGGCTGAGATACCTTGAGGCCACTAAGGTACACGATGAGTTTTCCAAGGATTGGGGTGAGGAATTGAGTAAGATATAAGATATCATTGGAGGGAAAACACAAGAAGCTGTAAGCTTCTTCAATCACCAGCCACTCTCTCCAAAACATGTTTAATATAGGGTAATGGATAATGGTCTTTCCTAGTAGCTATGTTGACTTTTTTAAGATCGACACATACCTTAAGTTTTCCATTCTTTTTTGGCACTATTACGATTGGTGACAACCAATCCGTATGTTCTATCTCATAGATGAAATCCGCAGAGCAATGAGCTTGTTTATTTCCTCCTTTACAATTGCCGCATACTTAGGATTCATCTAGTATGGTTTCTGCCTGGTTGGTCTTGATCCCTTCATGATCGGAATCGTATGCTGCACTACCTCAGGTGGTACACCCTTCATCTCCTTGTAATTCCAGGCAAAACAGTCCTTAAATTCCTTAAGGAGAGCAACGAGCTCATCTTCTTTAGCCAAAGTCACGAGTCTTGCTTCCTCCCCTGGTCCCACAATATCAACTTCCTTGACTTCTGCTGGGCCATTGTATTGGATGGATTCTCCGGCTACAATCAGGTGTCCATATAGCACCAGAAGACCAGCATAAGATAGATAGCTTTCAATACAATGTGGGGGACATTTGCATACAAGGTTATGCCCTTCGGTCTCACCAATTCCCCAACAACATTCCAATGATTGATGTGCACAGCCTTCAAAGACTACTTGCAAAAGTGGTTGGAGGTATTCATTGATGATCTGTGTGCACACTCTCGATGGGCGAACCATACGGCTTGCTTAAGGAAGGTATTGAAGCGATGTCGATTATATCATATATCCTTGAATTCTTTAAAGTGCCAATTTTGGGTCAAACATGGTGTGATATTGGGACACACTGTCTCAAAGAATGGTATATCCATGGATAATAGTAAGGTCAAGTTGATATTGGAGCCGCCACCACCCACTAATTACAAAGGTGTGCAAAGATTTATGGGCCACGTGGGGTATTACTGCTGCTTCATAATTTTCTATTCTAAAATCGCCAGGCCATTGTACAAGCTACTCATTGTCTTTGAATGGATTGAAAAATGCCAGGAAGCATATGATCAATTGAAGCGAGCATTGGCTAGCGTGCCAATTCTATGACCCCCCAATTGGGACCTCATATTTCATGTGCATATTGATGCATCAAACTTTGATATTGGATGTGTACTAGCCTAGCCCGGTGAGTTCAAATTAGACTATCTAGTCTGCTTTGCTAGTTGTCAATTAAATGATGCAGAGGTGAACTACACCACCACAGAGAGAGAGAAGGATTGGCCATTGTTTACGCTGTCAAGAAGTATCGACATTACCTATTGGCCAACAAATTCGTATTCTTTGTGGACCATCAAGACTTATTATACTTAGTGAATAAGCCTTGCACAATGAGAAGAATCACACGATGGTTACTCTTACTTTTGGAATTCAACTTTACAATTATGGTAAGGAAAGGGACAACCATCAAGACTTATTATACTTAGTGAATAAGCCTTGCACAATGAGAAGAATCACACGATGGTTACTCTTACTTTTGGAATTCAACTTTACAGTTATCGTAAGGAAAGGGACATGTGTTAGTAGCTGATCATATGTCAAGAATTCCAAATGGGGAACCAGCAACTAGTATTAATGATGATGACCTCCCGGATGCTTGTTTGTTTAAACTGGACATGGTACCCGAATGAAGCGAGGAGATATCTGATTATTTAGCTTATGGTTTTTTGCAAGAAATACCCTTGAACAAAGATAAAATGCGGTGGCTTATCAAGCTTGCTGCACCTTATCAATTGATTCCGGGGGAACTATATAAGCTAGGTAAAGATAATTTACTAAGAAGATGTGTGAGAGAAGATTAGTTCATTCACGATATTGAATGAAGCTCATTCAGGGATAGCAAGCGGGCATTTTTCTGGAGAGAACACGGCTCACAAGGTACTTCAAGCAGGATTATGGTGGCCTATGTTATTCGGAGACGCATAGAATTTGTCAAAAGGTGCAAAGAATGTTTGAGTTTCACTATCCGACAACAAAGGGACAACATGCCGGTCACCCCTATTATTGTAAGACAAACCTTCGAAAAATGGGGGGTAGATTTTGTTGGACCTATTAATCCCACGGCACACCAAGCCCGATATGTGATCGTGGTCACAGACTATTTCACCAAATGGGCAAAAGCTAGAGCCTCGAAGCAAGCTGATGCACGAACAATAGCAAAATTCTTATATGAGCAAATTATCTCGAGGTTTGACTGCCCATTAGAATCAGTTATGATCACGGCTTACATTTTATTAATGAGGTGATTGATCATTTACTTGTGGGATTCTTAGTGGTCCATCAAAAACCATCACCTTATTATCCACAAACAAAATTTTATGTACTATCTTCACAAAAACCTTGGAAGCAAGTCAAACAGACTGGGAACGTAAGCGGACAGCAGCCCTATGGGCATATCAAACATTATATAAGGTAGCGAGTGACGAGATACACTCCCTTTTGTTTAGCTTATGGTGTTGAGGCAGTAATGCCTATGGAATACCTAGTTCCGAGCTTAAGGATTGCAGTGCAAGAATGTCTGATGGAGAATGCATTAGCTGAAAGGCTAATTGGCTTAGAGAAGCTTGATGAGACCAGGCTAATAGTATCGCATGGACTCATGGTCGAGAAACTACGCAAGAAGCATTGCTTCGATAAAAATTTGAAATAAAAGAATTGGAAACGAGGGACCTTGTCCTCATGTATGGTGTAGGAAGCACCACGAAAAAGAAACTCAAATATAGAGGCCTAGAACCCTTCCGGGTGTCTAAGATCACACCTTAGGGGTTGGTTAGAATTGGGACAGTTGACGGTATACATATGGAGGGTTACGTCAATGGAAGCAAACTCAAAAAATATTTTGGACCACTGACCCAAGAGATGCTCTTGCAAGAACATCTCTTAAAACAACAAAAACCGCTCGCAAAGGAAAAAATCCAGCAAGCTCAAGAAGAGGCTAAGGCAAGGGAGGCCAAAGCTAAACAATTACTCCAGAAGAGGATATTACACATCAACATGGCTTCCTTGACTATCTCAGACAAGGAGGAATTGAACATTGAGCCAGCACGACTCAAGGTGAAACTCTCTATAGCTAAAGGCCATGCAACAAGCATTGCACTAATAGATACAGGATCAAGTCATAATTTGATCTCATATGAGACATGGGAAGCCTTAGATAGACCACACCTTGAACCCACTAATGCACAAGTACACAGTGTACTTGATAACTACGAAAGCTGAGGGATTTTTAAGTGTTAACATTTCCATCAGAAATAATTCATTGGTTGGGAAAGTGTTTATTATGCCTGCAGGTTCCATGGAAGAGGAAATGATTCTAGGACTGTGCCAGCAAATGTAATATCCAATGGGAGAAGAGGACAACATTGTTGAACGAGGAAATGATTCTAGGACTGTGCCAACAAATGTAATATCCAATGGGAGAAGAGGACAACATTGTTGAACGAGGGCGACAAGGTCATGTCCATACTCTTATGGAGCTTGACAAACATAGGAAAATAGATCATGATTGATGAAAAAACGACACCGAGTACAATAACATCAAATCATAAAACTGAACAAGCATCAGTCCCACAAAGCCTACACAAACAATACCCAAAGTCGCAGGGTACACAGAAGTGGGTGCCCAAGGTTCAACTCAAAAACCAACCCCACAAGAAGGAGAAGAAGAATAGTATGGGGACAGTAAGAAAAAATCTCAAAGGAATCAAAAATCAGACTTAGCCTTCATAAACAAATTAGTAGTAGGACTCCAGACATACCAACATCCCATGAGGCTTTCATAAGCAATGGGTCTAAAAAGATTTACTACGAGTGCAAGGATACTACCAAGGCAATACGACACTGTGGGTACCCAAACTCACTTAGTGGCCACCATCACAAGAAGTTCCGATAACAAAGGAAAGAGTAGTAAAAGCATACAGCATCAACTCCCAACCAATGCTAAAACTGCACCAACATTGATGTGGAGGAAGACGACAGCTTGACAAGATGGGTTGGGGATTGCCAAGGCAATGTGAGTAACCACCTTGATCACAGAGGTGAATAAGAACCCTAAAGGTAGAAACAAATAAGTTCAGCAAAGGGACACGGATAAAAGCCCCCAACCATAGGACCCAGTAATAACATTGTTCAGTTTGGAAGCGCCATCGGCACTTGGCAAAGTTATGGGTATATTGCCAGAAGAGACGGAGGAGCCCCTATGGGAGGAGCTAGAGTAGCCCAAAAAAGTGTACAGGTGTAGGATCTATAGGTAGTTATGGCATGTTCTCAATTTTAAACAATGTTAGATTGCAGCAGCCTATGTAATAACCTTTTTTGGAATAAAGTGGTCTCAACTATAAATCTTTTGTATAAATTGCCTTGGCAAATTTTTGTTTTGTTGTTGTTTTGATTAACGATGTAAAATTCTTGGTTTATTGTATGTTTTGAATAACAATTATGATAGAAGAGTATTATTTGGAAGGTGTATGTGAATGAACTTGGTTTTATTTGTAATTGAAAGTGGTATTTTTTATCCTAAGGATGTAATGTCATCATGTTCTTATCTCTCTGACTCCTCTCTCTCTCTCTCTCTCTCTCTCTCTCTCTCTCTCTCTCTCTCTCTCTCTCTCTCTCTCATTTCCTCTTCCTCTCAAATAATTAAGCCATGATCTCTATCATAATTGAAAATTATTGACCTTAATAAATTTACATTCTTCATTGCTTCTTACGTAAGGCATAGTAGATATCTTGCCTAGAATGAAATTATTTTTTTGTATGTATAATTCTTTAAATTATTCACCTTGTTAATTGTACTCACATGCAATGATATGTCGTCACATGAAAAGGATTTAAATGATATGAAATCACATGCAAAGACATGCAATGACATGCAACACTATGCCAATGACATGCAATGGCATAGAGTACCATGTAATGACATGCACATAATATCCAGATGTAATCCATGCTATGTAATGCAATGTATTGTAAAGGCACATACATGCATTGACATGCAATTGGATAATAAAGGCATGCAATGACATGCAACACTATGTAAAGGGCATGGAGTACCATGCAATGACATGCACATGTAATGGCACATACATACATTAACATGAAATTGGATAATAAAGAGTAGCCCATGTCATTACATGTGCAATGACATGCACATGTAATGGCACATACATACATTAACATGAAATTGGATAATAAAGAGTAGCCCATGTCATGCAAACGTAAAAATACAAATGTAGAAAATAAACTCACATGCAATGCTATGCAAATACATGTGAAGATGAGGGAGATAGAGAGAAACGAGGTGGAAGAAGAGATTATGCATAGGGAGGGTGAGACAAGGAGAGAGAGAGAGAGAGAGGGTGGGAGAGAGAGAGAGAGAGAGAGAGAGAGAGAGAGAGGGAGGGAGGGAAGAGGGTGGAGAGGAGAGAGAGGGTGGGTGGGAGAGTGAAAGGGAAGGAGAGAGAGGGAGGGTGGGTGGGAGAAGGAGAGAGAGAAGAGAGAGGGAGGGTGGGAGAAGGAGAGGGAGGGAGAGTGGGAGAGTTAAAGGGAGGGAGGGAGAGGATAAAGAAGGAGGGTGAGAGAAGGAGAGGGAGGGAGGGTGAGAGAAGGAGAGGGAGGGTGAGAGAGAGAGGGAGAGTGGGAGAGTGAAAGGAGAGGGAGGGTGGGAGAGTGAAAGGGAGGGAAGTGAGAGGGGGAGGGGGAGGGAAGAGGGTGGGAGAAGGAGAGAGAGGCTAGTATGGGGGGCTAGGCGGTGGTAGGACAAGGAGAGAGAGAGAGAGAGGGAGGGAAAGGGTGGAGAGGAAAGAGAGGGAGGGTGGGAGAGTGAAATCGAGGGAGAGGGAGGGTAGGTGGGAGAGTGTAAGGGACGGAGGGAGAGGGAATTGAAGGAAAGACAAAGGGGGGAGGATACATAGAGATACCAAAAAGAGCAAAGGATAGAGAGAGTTAGGAAAGAGAAGGATAGAGAGAGTGAGATAGGAAGGACAAAAAGAGTAAGAAAAGAGAAGGATAGAGAGAGTGACAGGGGGAGGATATAGAGAGTTAACAAAGAGAGACAAAGATAGAGAGAGTGAGAGAGGGAGAGTGAAAGGGAGGGAATAAGAGAGAGAAGGGGAGGGAAGAGGGTGGGAGAAGGAGAGAGGGTGGACTGGGTTGGACTTGTCTGGGCTAGGATGGGCGGTGGTGGGCAGAGATGGTGGTGGCAATAGTTAGAGAGAGATTGTTTAAGTAGAAAGAGAGGAAAGCCAAGAAAAGCTCCCTCAAAAATCACACTTGGCGGGGTGGACATAACACCTTCTGCATTCTTACTCTCCACTATCCACCTTCCCATAATGAATATACCTCCTTATATGTGAGGTTAGTTCCTATAGAGAAACTGGCCATATCTTCGGCAGTGGATTAGGATTTGGGTCTATGTTGGTGTCCACAATATAGTAATGAATCACGTGGTCAGCATAGAACCACATCCATTGTCTAATGAGACCATTAGGGTGCTTGCATAGCCTTCAAAAGATGGTGCAGGCACACTCTTCATAGATCCGGCTATGTGTTGCCCACATCCATTATCTAATGAGACCATTAGGGTGTTGCAATTACCTTCAAAAGATGGTGTAGGCACACCCTTTGCAGATCTGGCTATTTGTTGCCCACACCTCTTACCCCCACGAGGCGTTTCACTGCATGTGACCTTGCTATCAATGCATGTCCTTCAGATTGCCCACATTGCTTCAGTCACCTTGCGTTTAATGACACTGCACTCTGTGACTTCCATTGTTCTTTTTGGAGTACTCATTGTATCATGCTCCTTAAAAATGATATTGCATAGCCTCCCAACACACTTGCGGTCTCGTACATGTGCATTATACTCTGGTCGATGTGTGGCCTCATCATCAATATAAAAAGTGTTATTATTATTAAATTTGATTTCTATTGTAATTTTTTATTATAAAAGTGTTATTCTTATTAAATTTGATTTCTATGCATAGAAAGATGCATAAAGGAAATTTTTTATTATAAAAGTGTTATTCTTATTAAACTTGATTTCTATGCATAGAAAGATACATAAAGAAAATCTTTTTATTTTAAAAGTGTTATTTCTATTAAATTTGATTTTATGCATAAAAGGATTTTTTTATAAAACTGTTATTCCCATTGAAGTTGATTTTTATGCATAAATAGATGCATAAAGAATTTTTATATCTAAATTTAAATTCTCCTTAATTCTATGTTTAAATTCTATAAGTATTTGATAAATGAATAATTAAATACTCTAAGAGAGAAATTTCTATCGTTTTATATTCACACCGATTTTAAAAAGAAAATTCAAGAAATCTAATGAGATCAAAATATTCAAATAAATGATTAATTTATTACTCATTGGAATTCGTAACTAATTTAGAAATCAGTTAAGTGAATATTTAAAGAAAGAAATTCAGTAAAATAGTAACTGAATTATCAAACCTTTTCGAGAAAGATAGTTCAGGAAAAATCTTATTCGACTCGAACCTTGAATCAGACTATGACCAAGACCAAACTCTTTCGTCAGTTTCAAGGAAAGAAGGTGTGACTAGTTTGGAAAAATACACTCAAAATTCTCGCCAAATCTGAAACTAAGTTTGAGACCCTTCGAATTGATCCATGGGTCAAGGTTATAGAATTCGAGGAATTCTGGTATGAAATTCAGAATTCCAATCAAGAAGTTTTGGGGATACTGATTCAAGAAATACTCCTTGTATTCAAAAGAAAATCAAATTAAAAACTTGCTTAGAAAACACCAAAATGCTGGAGGGAGCATTGGTATATGTTTTTCTAAGGGAAGTTCTGTTGCAACAGCTCGCGGCGTGGGCGAGGAGTGTTTAAAGAATGGCTCACATGGCAAAGCCTGCCCAGGTCTTGACCAACCTCGGTATGGTTGAAAAATGGTGTGCTTCCGTACGATGGGCGAGGGCCGACGAAGCGGTCCCTGAGTGAAGTGCCAGGACACCTAAGGAGGATCCTGGAGGGTTCTGACCAGGAGATGCACGGGCTCGCGGTGCCTATTAAACCCATGCGTATGTCATGGAAGATATGTATGATGGATGAAATGATTATTGTAATCTGTTACTGGATCTCGTTGGCTGACCAGTTGGTCTCAACGGAGAGTCCAGAGTGATACTATTTTTTGAGAAATAAGGGACTGGATGGAATTTTTGAGTTAATCGAAAGCAAAAGTTAAGAAAGGCATTCAATTATGGGTGGGTGAGTAATTGTCTGGTTCTACCAATTCAAGTGGTTGGGTGGTGGCTAACCCATGGGCCGGATGGGGTTGTGCTGGATTTAGTGGAGTTTTAATAATTAAATTGAAATAATAGGAATACACTTAGAATTCTAGTAGTTAAATCAAAACCTGAAGAATTTCTCAAATGATTAGATTAACAGCTATGCCTGATTTCGGTTAGGAAAGAAGCGTTGATTTCTTCAAACTAAGTTAGTGATAGTTTTCATTCTATCTGGTTTAATCAGGTGAAGGATAGTTTAGTCTCTTGACCCCGTTAGAAAATTCGTTAAGAAAATCAAAAAGGTGGAATCGTCCCCGTTTTTCAAACAAGGAAAATTTTCCCGGTTTCGGTTTTGGAATGACCACAAGATTAGTCTCGTGTCCGGACATTCGAGGGTGAGGCCTCGAGTGTGGGAAACCCTGTCCCACGAAAGAGGAAGCTACTTCTGCTCTAGCAACTGGGAATCCGGTACGCGGAGGGGGCAGAGGGATCTCACAGCTGGTATCAAAGCGCTGTTGTAAACTTACGAAACAGCAGTAGAAATTGCCTAAAATTTTAACGTAAATCTGGAAAATAATGTTTTCACTTATTAAGATTATGTTTGAAATGAACTTCATAAATTGAAAACTCATAAATTGAACTAGATTTTTAGATGGATACCCCAAATCTGTCTAGCATGCCTGGACTCTCCCAGAGTCAAGATATGATCACCTTTGCCTTCGAAAATCTCATCAACTCCGCTACAACCCGAGCAAGTAGAGTGAGACTCGCTCGTCACTTTGAGGATCTATACTTTCCTTATCCAGTGGAGCGACGTCAGCATACGTGGCTCTCTGGAGGGTGAAGTATTCGCGTCAATACCAATCAACGGAGACTCAGACAGAATATCTCGCTAGCCACGTGATCTTGATAAGGTTAGGAGTTATTTATTATGTACAACTCTATAATCACTCACCCCGAAATTTTAGAATTGCCGTATTTTTAGACTTCTTAGCTGCTTTATTCCTAAGAGAAGAATTACAGCACCATTATCAGTGATGAATCATGTATATCATAGCATGTCTCCATCACAGTATCGCCTTTTTATGCGTACGCGATTGAGGCGGTGACTTTTGGAGCTGAGACGCTCTATGTATGTATCAAAAACTTTTGATAATAAATGATGTTTTGCAAAAGATTCCAAATTGTTTTCGTGGTTGTGAATATTGGTTAATAAAATTATCAGAGTGAATCTTGTTTTCAAGAATTATGATGGAATATTTATTTGTTTAAGAAATAAATCTCAAAAATTAAATAGTCATAAATTTGATGATGACAAAGTTAAGTTGACAAAAATATCGTTTTGTCATAATCATGAGGCACGTGGCCCGAGGTAGGCAGCCGGATCCTTATACCGATGATGAAGAATTAGATCCAAATGTTCGTAAAGCCCTGCACCAATCCCAACCTGGTCCCTTCAAGGGTGAAGGGGAACAGTTAGGAGAAGTAGTGGAAAAATGGATCGAGGCAATGGAAAAGTATTTTGATGTAACCGGTTATAACGAGAAGAGCAAGATGGCTCTGGCAAGATTGAAAATTGTGGAAACAGCCAGGGTCGCATATGGAGGAACCATTGCGAGACAAATCGTCTCGACCGAAATACCCAGACCTGGTCAGATCTTAAAGCTTACCTGAGGAAGAGGTTCTGTCCTCCGGGCTTCCTGGAAACCAAAATGAATGAGTTCTTGGAACTAAAGCAGGATAGCCGGACGATTGAAAAATACCATTAGGCATTTGCCCTTCTCCTCAAATATTCTCCACTTTTGGATGAAGAGCAGCTGATGGCCAAATTCATTCGAGGGATGAAGGAGCCATTGGACACTTTATTTGAAAAATGCCAAACCAGTCTCAATGGCAGAAGCTGTCAGAATGGCAAAGGACTTTGCCAAAGCATTTGTTGTTAAGGTCCCGCCAAAGCCTGCACCCTCAAGCTTTAAAAGGTTCCAAACCCCGAGAGGAAGTGCTTCAAACTTTCTACCCCCAAAGAGGCAGCAAGGCCCTAATCAGAATCAAGATACTAGGAAATTCAAAAGTGAAGGAAGACCCTTCCCTCATAACACTTTCTCAGGAGCCCCACCTCTTTCAAGGATTCAGAGGGATGAGCTTAGAAGTGAGAACATGTATTTTGGGTGTTAGGGTTTCGGTCTCTAGTTGTCTCGCCAAAATCAGGGTCAGGGATTCGGTCACCAGCTTAAAGACTGGCCGACTCCTGCCATGTCAAGAGAACAGGGAAGTCAAGGACCCAGAGTGCAGAGACCAGCCCCTTCATATCAGTCTCAACAAATCAAGGTCCGTCTCGCCAAAATTAGCGCAATCCTAGGAGGACTCTAGCTCAACCATCTGCCTCTATTCAGAGTAATCTCCTCCAAACTCCCTCCCAGAACTGGGTTAACCAAAGAAAAAGAGTTCTGCCCCAATCTGCAGCAGTCAGATCAGTTACGATAGCAGAAGTAGTGGAAGAGGAAAGAGGTCAGATTTATGCCGTGATTGAAAACCAAGAGCCAAATCGTCAATTCTTTGTCATCCATGCTCCATCTGAGTATAAGGGTAAGCCATTTAAGCTTTTGATTGATTCAAGCAGTACTCATTCATTTATTTCCCTAGGATGCTTGCGTAAGCTAGTCTTAGAACATAAATTAGGGAAACCTATGCAAGTTGAATTGGCCAGTGGGAAGATTCTTTTCATCACCATGAGACAGATCGTATTCAGTTTAATCTAGATGGGAATGTAACTCACTGCCAATTCAGAGTCTTACCTTTGGGAGTTTTCAACGGAATCCTTGGAATGGATTGGCTCCACAAAAATCAAGCTGACATTCACTGTCACAATGGAACCATTTCCTTCTGTGACCTTCACGGGAACAAAGTTCAAGGAACTGGAATTTTCGGCTCCCGAGATCTGCATTAGTAAAAGCTTCTAGGTTACTGAAAGGACTTAGAAAGAAGCAGCTCATTTATGTTGTCAAAATGAATCCGATAGACACAAAGTTAAAGGCTAAAGAACCAGAATGGTTAAGTGAGTATGATGCTTTATTCCTAGCAGAGCTAACTGAGATGCCTCCGATTCGGGAAGTAGATCATGAGATAGAATTAACCCCCGCCGAAGCTCAGCCAGTAGCCCAGCGAACGTACAAAATGCCAATCCCTGAAGCCATTGAACTCAAGGAACAGCTTAGGCAGCTGTTAGAACAAGGGTTTGTAAGACCCAGTGTTTCACCTTGGGGAGCACTAGTTCTCTTTCAGAAAAAGAAGGATGGAACGTTAAGACTCTGTGTGGATTACAGAGGTCTCAATCAACTGACAGTTAAGAATAAGTATCCTATCCCCAGAATTGATGAGCTTCTGGACAAGCTAAATGGAGCCCAAATCGTCACAAAGATAGATCTCAAATTTGGGTATTACCAGATCAAGATTAATTTGGGTATTACTAGATCAAGATTAATGATCAAGATATCCCGAAGACAACCACCATCAATACTCGCTATGGGCACTATGAATTTACTATCATGCCGTTTGGATTGACAAATTCCCCAGCTACATTCAATCGCCTAATGTAGGACATTCTCAGAGAATACTATGATGATTTTGTTCTTGTTTTCTTTAATGATATTCTAATTTACTCAAAGAATGCAGCTGACTATGAAGCTCACGTCCGTAAAGTTCTTAACATTCTAAGAAAGCACCAACTCTTTGCAAAAAAAGAGCAAATGCACTTTCTCTATCGACCATGTTGAAGTATCCAAAGACGGAATTTCTCCAAATTTTGTAAAAGTCCAAGCAGTCATAGATTGGCCTGAACCAAAGATAGTGAAAGAAGTCAAGGGATTCTTGGGATTAACTGGTTGTTATAGAATTTTTGTACCTAAGTATGCTCTCATAGCTTCCCCCCTGACTATTCTTCTCAAGAAGAATACCCCGTTTCAATGGTATGCCAAGTGTCTGAAAATGTGGTAGCAAATGCCCTCAGCAAAAAAAGCCTCCATCCTTGCAATCACAGTGGTGTCAAATCCATTGATTAATGAAGCAAGAGAGAAGATCATGCAGGAGAGATTCTTTGGCTCTATTGCTACCCTACTTATGCAGGAAAGCAAAACTCCTCAGGAGTTGAACCGAGTTCAAGGGTACAGCCTGGATGAAGGAATTATGTATTATAATAGTAGGCTATGCATTCTCAATGATGAGGGAGCTAAGGGTCAAATTCTGAATGAAGCCCATGATAGCCTTATAGTAGGAAATCCAGGTTTCATCAAGACCTACATGTCTGTAAAGAAAAGCTTCTTTTGGCCTGGACTAAAAAAGGATGTACTTAATCATGTATGTCAATGCCTGTGTCAGAAAGTCAAAGCCAAGAGAGTAAAAATGCATGGAAAATTACATCCATTAGACATCCCCCAGATGAAGTGGGAATGTATCAGTATGGATTTTATTACTGGACTACCTTCAATGCAATCAGGTTACAACTCCATCTTCGTGGTAGTTGAATGACTAACCAAAGTTGCCCATCTAAAAAGAAACCTACACTGTAGTGGATGTGGCCAGAGTGTTCCTCAAGGAAATCTTCAAATTAAATGGCCTACCCACTAGGAGAATAGTAAATGATCGAGATCCTAAATTCACGTCAAGATTCTGGACTACATTCTTCGAAGCAGTAGGAACTTTCTTGGATCTCAGCACAGCTTACCACCCCGAGACCGATGGTCAAATAGAAAGGGTGAACCAAGTAATCGAAGATATACTTCGGTCATGCTGTCGTGGCAGGGAACCCAAGAAGTGGCTAAGCTATCTGCACTTAGTCGAATTTGCCTACAATGCTTCTTATCATCGAAGTAGTTCTACCGATTCCAGTGGTTGGGTGGTTGCTAACCCATGGGCCGGATGGGGTTAGGCTAGAATCAGTGGAGTTTTAATAATTAAATTGAAATAATAGGAATACACTTAGAATTCGAGTAGTTAAATAAAAACCTGAAGAATTTCTTAAATGATTAGATTAACGGCTGTGCCTGATTTCGGTTAGGAAAAAAGCGTTGATTTCTTCAAACTAAGTCAGTGATAGTTTTCATTCTATCTGGTTTAATCAGGTGAAGGATAGTTTATTCTCTTGACCCCGTTAGAAAATTTGTTAAGAAAATCAAAAAGATGGAATCGTCCCCGTTTTCCGGGCAAGGAAAATTTTCCCGATTTCGGTTTCAGAATGACCACCAGATTAGTCTCGTGTCCGAACATTCGAGGGCGAGGCCCCGAGTGGGAAACCCTACCCTGTGCAAGAGGAAGCTACTTTCGCTACTACTAGCAACCGGGAATCCGTCGGTGTGCAGAGAGGGGACAGAGAGGTCTCACAGCTGGTATCAGAGCGCTGTTGTAAACTTACGAAATAGCAGCAGAAATTGCCTAAAATTTTAAAGTACATATCCGTCTCGCCAAAATGAGGGCAATCCTAGGAGGACTCTAGCTCAACCATCTATGGGAGGACAGGGAAGTCAAGGACCCAGAGTGTAGAGAATAGCCCCTTCATATCACTCAAATCAGGGAATAGCCCCTTCATATCCGTCTCGCCAAAATCAGGGCAATCCTAGGAGGACTCCAGCTCAACCATCTATGGGTACTCGTCCCTCCTCTCACCTCACTTCACTCACTCACACTCACTAGTATGCATCAGGCAAAGAGATAAGCAAGAGCAAGACTCAATTGCACAATGGGAGAGTCTGTTGTATTATGAGAGATATTCACTTATATACATGGCCATAAGTGTTCACACTCACTTAAACTGTGGCCGGTCGGGCACTTTAGGCTTATAAGAGGCCTAATGTTATAACAATGACTACTCTCATAATATATCCATGAAGTACATCACTTAGGACTTCATCCTAACTTGCTACCACACGCTTTTGAGGCTAGAATTGCCATAAATACTCCGTCACACACCATTTACGGGCACCCATCCAAGTTGTAGCTTTCGACACTATTGCTTCATATCTTGAATGTATGACCATAGCTTCCCCCTTGACTATTCTTCTCAAGAAGAATACCCCGTTTCAATGGTATGCCAAGTGTCAGAGCGCTTTTGATAAGCTGAAGACCGCCTTGGTAACCAATCTCGTTCTGAAGTTGCCAAATTTCTCTCTACTCTTTGAGGTAGTAAACTGATGCGCCATTGGTTTTGCACTGGGAGGTGCACGCATACAGGAAGGTCATGCAGTTGCCTATGAATCCCAAAAACTCAGAACGCATGAGAGAAATTATGATGTCCACCACCCAGAGCTACTTTCAGTAGTCTATGCCCTAAAATTGTGGAGACATTACCTACTACTGGGTCAAAGATTCACTTTGATGGACAGAGCTTAAAGTGGATCTTCACTCAGAAGGATCTGATCTTCACTCAGAAGGATCTCAACATGCACCAAAGAAGGTGGATGCAAACCCTGCAGGAATTTGATTTTGAAATCAAGTACCACCTAGGCAAAGAAAATGTGGTAGCAGATGCCCTCAACAGAAAAGCCTCCTAGCTTGCAATCACAGTGGTGTCAAATCCATTGATTAATGAAGCAAGAGAGAAGATCATGCAGGAGAGATTCTTTGGCTCTATTGCTACCCTACTTATGCAGGAAAGCAAAACTCCTTAGAAGTTGAACCGAGTTCAAGGGTACAGCCTGGATGAAGGAATTATGTATTATAATAGTAGACTATGCATTCCCAATGATAAGGGAACTAAGGGTCAAATTTTGAATGAAGCCCATGATAGCCTTATAGTAGGACATCCAGGTTTCATCAAGACCTACATGTCTGTAGTAAACAAAAGCTTCTTTTGGCTTGGACTAAAAAGGATCTACTTAATCATGTACGTCAATGCCGGATATGTCAGAAAGCCAAAGCCGAGAGAGTAAAAATGCCTAGGAAATTACATCCATTAGACATCCCCCAGATGAAGTCGAAATGTATCAGTATGGATTTTATTACTAGACTACCTTCAGGTTACAACTCCATCTTCGTGGTAGTTGACAGACTAACCAAAGTTGCCCATCTGATTCCAGTAAAAGAAACCTACACTGTAGTGGATGTGGCCTGAGTGTTCCTTAAGAAAATCATCAAATCACATGGCCTACCTAGGAGAATAGTAAATGATCGAGATCCTAAATTCACGTCAAGATTCTGGACTGCATTCTTCGAAGCAGTAGGAACTTTCTTACATCTCAGCACAGCTTACCACCCTGAGACCGATGGTCAAATAGAAAGGGTGAACCAAGTAATCGAAGATATACTTCGGTCATGCTGTGGCAGGGAACCCAAGAAGTGGCTAAGCTATTTGCACCTAGTCGAATTTGCCTACAATGCTTCTTATCATCGAAGTATTGGGATGAGCCCTTTCAAAGCTCTGTATGGACAAGATTGCCTAACACCATTAACTTTGTCCAACCCATTGATTAGGGTCGAGATGTCCAGACAGATGCTTGATGACATGGAGCAGCAGATACAGTCAATCCGCAAGGATATAAAAGCTTCCCATGATAGATAGGAGCAGTATGCAGATAAGAAGAGGTTAGGTAGAAAATTTGAAGAAGCAGATATGGTCTTCATTCGAGTACATCCCAAAAGAAGTTCTCTATCTCTTGGGAAATACAAGAAGTTATCCCCAAGATACTGTGGGCCATATCTGATTACAAAGAAAGTAGCCTATGAACTTCTTCTAGAGATCTCTTGGGAAATACAAGTTCTCTATCTCTTGGGAAGTTATCCCCTGGATACTGTGGGCCATATCTAATTACAAAGAAAGTAGGTGACTTAGCCTATGAACTTCTTCTACCTCCTCATCTCAAAGTACATAATGTATTTCATGTCAGCTTACTTCACAAGTATGTACCGAGCTCGAATCATGTGCTTAGTGATGAACTCTTAACTTCTTTAACCCAAGGGCAGATGGAACTCCAACCTGAAGAAATCCTTGATGTGCGAGAGAAGGTTCTCAGGAATAGAATTCTGAGAGAATTATTAGTCAAATGGAAGTTCTATCCTTTTGAAGATGCCACCTGGGAGAAAGAAGCTGAACTGATGCGAGATTACCCCCAGTTTGCGAGATGAGGACATCTCGCATTTTTCAAGTGGGAAAGGATGTAAGATTCCTCCCCAGCCCCTCAAGATGTCCAGTTGCTTCCCCTATAATCAATTCTCTTTTCAGAATAATAAAAGATCTTGTTTCTACCTGTTTTGGCCTAAAGAGAGAAAATATTCTAGAGAGAGATAATTCAGTTTTTAGATATCTTTGGATGTGAAAATATCCCTTCTTATAAAAATAAATTTCCCCAGAACAGAAGTTTAAAAGGAAATTCCTAAGGTGCATTAGAAATAAATTATAATGTCCACAAAAGACCTTAGTCTAAGGGCCCCTGTTTTCAAAAAATTCTAGATTAAGGTCCAAACAAAGGTTTGACAGGCCAATGAGATTAATCCAAATGTAGGGAGGAGATAAATTGAAGAATAAAAGAAAAACCCTCCAAAAATGAGTAAATGCTCACATAAGATGAAGAGTGGACTAAGGACCAAAGAAAAAAATTTAAAAATTGAAATTTGACACCTCAGTGTGGGGATCTCCCCTCATGAAGTAGGCACCTTTTTCTCATCATTACTCCCAATTTTTAATCAATAAAATGAGATATTTTCATCTCTCCTCTCTCCTGTTTCAAATCTAGATCCAAAAAGTAAGCTAAACTGACCTGAAAATGGTCAAAAATTGACCAAATTGATCTGGAAAATTCTAGAATCAATTTGCTTGGTTAGAGGCTCACTTTTTCCTATAAATAGAAGCCTCCCCCTTTTGTAAAAGCTTAATGGTGTTTATGCACTGTTACTCTGCTCCTATCCTAAGCCTACATTGAAATTTTTAATAATTCAATTATTTTTTGCCTAATCCTCTCCAAAGTGAATTGGTGGCCACTATTGCTTCAAACAAGAGTAGAACCCTCAATCCCTCAAGCCAAAGGAGAGCTTACAAGATCCATATAAGCTAATTTTCTTACTTTGTTTACGAATTTTTATGAAAAATCTATGGTTTTCTTGATTTTTGTTTTGCAAATGATTGAATTAAATTCAAATGCTATGCCTTTGATGAAAGGGCCACCCCCTTCTCTTCTTTACATTCCAACCTTTCTTAATCGTAGAAAGATTAACTAAGTGATTAATTAAACTCTTCTTATTGTTTACTCTCTTGAATTCAAAAATTTATGTAGATTAGAGTTCTATAATTCTAAATTGGGTTAATTAAGTTAAGTGAAGAAAGGTAAAAATGAGAAATGGTCAGCCATACAAAGGAGGTTATGGCAAAATTTTCCAAAATTCTGTGAAAAAGAAAGTTTATTTTTATGTTATTCCAAAAGAGTAATTTCCACCATTTTTGCATCTAAAAGAAATATTCTAATTACTCCATGTACATATTCACCTATGAATATGCATGGATATCACTGATATTAATTATTAAATTTGATTTCTATGCATAGAAAGATGCATAAAGGAAGTTTTTTATTATAAAAGTGTTATTTAAATTTGATTTCTATGCATAGAAAGATGCATAAAGGAATTTTTTATTATAAAAGTGTTATTATTATCAAATATGATTTCTATGCATAGAAAGATGCATGAAGGAATTTTTTTATTATAAAAGTGTTACTCTTATTAAATTTGATTTCTATGCATAGAAAGATGCATAAAGGAATTTTTTTATTATAAAAGTGTTATTCTTATTAAATTTGATTTCTATGCATAGAAAGATGCATAGAGGAAATTTTTTATTATAAAAATATTATTCTTATTAAATTTGATTTCTATGCATAGAAAGATGCATAAAGAAAATCTTTTTTATTTTAAAAGTGTTATTCCTATTAAATTTGATTTTATGCATAAATAGATGCATAAAAGGATTTTTTATTATAAAAGTGTTACTTCCATTGAAGTTGATTTTTATGCATAAATAGATGCATAAAGAATTTTTATATCAAAATTAGAATTCTCTTAAATTCTATGAGTATTTGATAAATGAATAATTAAATACTCTAAGAGAGAAATTTCTATCATTTTATATTCACACGAATCGTAAAAAGAAAATTCAAGAAATCTATCGAGATCAAAATATTCAGATAAATGATTAATTTATTCCTCATTGGAATTCGTAACTAATTTAGAAATCAGTTAAGTGAATATTCAAAGAAAAAAATTCAATAAAATAGTAACTAAATTATCAAACCTTTTCGAGAAAGATAGTTCAGGAAAAATCTTATCCGACTCGAACCTTGAATCAGACTATGACCAAGACCAAACTCTTTCGTCAGTTTCGAGAGGAAAGAAGGTGTGACCAGTTTAGAAAAATACACTCAAAACTCCTGCCAAATCTGAAACTAAGTTTGAGACCCTTCGAACTGATCTGTGGATCAAGGTTATAGAATTCGAGGAATTCTGGTATGAAATTCAAAATTCCGATCAAGAAGTTTTGGGGATACTGAAAAGAAATACTCCTTGTATTCAAAAGAAATACTCCTTGTATTCAAAAGAAAATCAAACTGAAAACTTGCTTAGAAACCCTGTTTTCTTAAAGGACTATCTTACGCCAGAATGCTAGATGGAGGGAGCATTGGTATATGTTTTTCTAAGGGAGGTTCGGTTGTAACAGCTGGCGGGGAGTGTTCAAAGAACGACTCACGCGACAAAGCCTGCCCAGGGCTTGCCCAGCCTCGGTATGGTTGAAAAATGGTGTGCTTCAGGTACGATGGGCGAGGGCCGACGAAGCGGTCCCTGAGTGAAGTGCCAAGACACCTAAGGAGGATCCTGGAGGGTTCTGACCAGGAGATGCACGGGCTCGTGGTGCCTATGACACCCATGCGTATGTCGTGGAAGATATGTATGATGGACGAAATGATTATTATAATCTGTTACTGGATCTCGTTGGCTGACCAGTTGGTCTCAACGGAGAGTCCAGAGTGATACTATTTTTTGAGAAACAAGGGACTGGATGGAATTTTTGAGTTATGACATCTGTAACCAATAACTGTTTGTCAATGGATTATTTTATATGTTGAGGAGTGTATGCATATCTGTATTCGAAAAGCAAAGTTAAGAAAGGCATTCAATTATGGGTGGGTGAGTAATTGTCTGGCTCTACCAATTCCAGTGGTTGGGTGGTGGGGCTAACCCATGGGCCGCCGGATGGGGTTAGGCTGGATAGAATCAGTGGAGTTTTAATAATTAAATTGAAATAATAGGAATACGCTTAGAATTCGAGTAATTAAATAAAAACCTGAAGAATTTCTCAAATGATTAGATTAACAGCTGTGCCTGATTTCAGTTAGGAAAAAAGTGTTGATTTCTTCAAACTAAGTCAGTGATAGTTTTCCTTTGATCTGGTTTAATCAGCTGAAGGATAGTTTAGTCTCTTGACCCCGTTAGAAATTTCATTTTTAAGAAAATCAAAAAGGTAGAATCGTCCCCATTTTTTGGGCCGCAAGGAAAATTTTCTCGATTTTGGTTTTGGAATGACCACAAGATTAGTCTCATGTCCGGACATTTGAGGGCGAGGCCCCGAGTGGGAAACCCTGCCCCGCACAAGAGGAAGCTACTTCCGTTGCTAGCCAACCGGGAATCCGGTGCGCAGAGGGGGTAGAGGGGTCTCACAGGAAAGATGTTTGTTGTCTGGGATGGCAACCATTAACTTAAAGCATGGTAAGAATGGGCAAAAACCAATCAAGTTGAAAGAGAGAAGGTTCCCAAGGTGATTTGTAGAGTGGTCCAATTCCGTGCAGAGGAGGAGGCAAAGTTCTTGTTGGTGTTGCGCATGATAAACAAGTAAGTGGATTCCTTGCAGAGGAGGAGACGGAGTTCTTGTTGGTGTTGCACATAATAAACAAGTAAGTGGATTGTATCTTGTTTTTTTGTGATTTAAATGAACAAACATCTTATATGTCATCATTTACCTTATTTTATATGCATGAAAAATTTCTAGGGTCACTACCATTCATGTGCCGAACACAACAACACATGATATATTTATGATGCAGTGTGTGGGCCTTGCCAATCCACAACTGTTGTTGTTAAAATTCAATGACACAGATCATGCATGGGCCAAGAAAGCTATTACTCATCAGGGACCTAACAGATCGAAGTGGTTGAAGCTTCCCATGGCACTCCTCTCACATTTGGTTTTCAAGGTATGTGTACTCCTCATTCTTAGACCACAATAAAGCCATGTTTTAATTTCAAAATATGTTTCTTAAACATAAATGCATTGCAGTCGGAGTTCAATGCCATGTACCAAGCCAAGGTTAGTGGCTTGCCTGAGTGAGGGATTAGAGAATACCTTTTGAATGCAGAAATGTTTGACAAGAATTACAAATATGCCCTGAAGGAGACGGAAGCGCTATTTACAAAGAGGGGACATGAGTTGGCCCAAATTGCCAACCCCGACTATGGTAAAGAGTTTTTCAAGAAAGTGATCTCCTACCCAGGGGTGGGGTGAAAAGGCTAACAAATTCACTACTCCCAAGCTAGAAAAAATCACTCGAGCACATATTCCAAATGGAGAGTAAGATCTCTAACTCTCTCAACAAATTAAAATATTTTTTATTTGTAGGTAGAAACATAACACTAGTTCACAATGTAGGAAATATAGGCTCCTTGACATATTGGCACGACGGGTCTATGAAGGACACCTAGATTCTACCATTCGATAGAGCGTTCTTTGTGTGGATTCATCGTCACATCATGTACTAGTTCCAATTGACCGAGTACACACTATAATTGTATGCAAAGTTGGAGATAAACTCGCATGCCAATAGCTGGCATGCACAAGAGAGCCACGATGGAATCTGGGATAGGTATCATGGATGCCCTCAATTCTTACATGAAGAGAGACTTTGAGAATGCATTCATAAGGTGGAAAGGGCAAATGCGTGCCACCTTGGATCCTAACCAGCCACACCTGTTATGCACAGCACGATGCTCTTATACAGGTATCCAGTAGCATGCCATAATACTATTATTGTTATTTTATCGCATTAGGTGGTAGAGAAGTTGTTATTGTTGTTTTATTAGTTTGTTAGATAATTTTAATGTTTCTGTATTAGGTGGTGGAGAAGTAGTGTGTGCAATCGGGTATATATTACGAGCACCCTTCAGACGCATAGGCGCAGTCCGAGATAGAGGAGACGAGATTGCACCTCAAGGAGTGGATCGACGAGCTACAGGGCAAGGACACTTGGATAGTGTACCCATGGTCGATAGACTACCCAAAGGGGGAGTTTCGTCCATATAGGAGGCTGAGCAATTTCAAAGTACGTTTCATCGTGTAGAGTATTGCACACATGTATGAACTATGAAGCTTGTTTTTTGGGAGTTCAAAGTTCCTATATTGGTTGAATGCAAGAGCGAAGAAGGGCAAGCAGCCTGGCACCGAGCAGTAATCGGCCCCCAAGAAGAAGAAGGGAAAGAAATCAACAAACGAGGAGCTTCCATCATCCAGATTGTGACAGCAATGCCCAAAAAGAGGTCATGGCCAAAGTGGAAAGGGGATGACATTGATGAGGATGGTGAGGATAGCCACTCTAAGGATGATGAGCATGAGTCCCACACATAGGGCGATGAGCCCACACGATGAGAGCAAAGAGTAGGGCTCGAAGAGTTCAAAAGAAGACGACGTGGCCCTCTTGGGATCCAGTAAGTGAACTTAACATGTTTGAACATTCATTAGTTTATTTATTGAACAATAGTAAATAACATGTATTTGGTCTTGTCTAAATGAAGACTATCAGCCACATGTGGTGGACCCTCTGCACTTAGTTCTCGGCTCCAACATTGATCACCTCCGTCTTGCACTTTTAGGAAATCAAAAACATAATCTAACCTCTGCTACTGAATCTCTACATTTGTCATCATATATATAGTTTAGAGTCCACTTATATGCTTTGTTGTTGTAGGAATCTTGCAGTATTGCAAGATTCATGGGATCTCTGATGAGGTGGGGAAGCATGAACACCTTTGATAGCCTTGGAGGCTGAGCTTGGTGTGGGCCAATTTTCCAACAAATCTCTCTCTACAGAAGGACGAGGTTGTGGTTCCTCGATGGAATGTTTATAGGGACATACTTGTGGAGCCAGCTTTTGTACTTGATGTGTAGAGTTCCTACAAGCCAACGTCACTATGGCGTGTACTCTACGTGCAGAGCACTTGGGGATTATTGTGTGAGAGGCAGGGACTTGGAACTTCACATTGCGAAAGACTTTGTTCTTACACTTCCCATGATACTTGTATGTCATCTCAGAAGATGGCCAAGAAGAGGTGAGTGGAGTGGTTTTTATTAAAGTGAAGCTCAATGATTTTCCTAGTGTACTTACTAGTGTGTGCATGTAGGTCACTATTTTGATAATCGTTCGCCACCCCAGTGAAAGTATGTCTACTCAGCCAAAGTATGACAGGCGGGGAGGTGAGGTAGCTATAGATTGTTTAAGTTTCGAGGTGGACAGCGATATCTTCCTAGAGCTGAAACTGTAAGAGGGAACCTCGACATACCAGTTAAATGCAAACGGGAATCCCATCTGAGATGTTGTTGAGCATAGCGAGCCTTTCGCGCGCAAGGTAATTATAGCACTCACTTCATTACAATTTAATTCAAGAGGGAACCTCGCCATACCAGTTAAATGCGAACGGGAATCCCATCCGAGATGTTGTTGAGCATAGCGAGCCTTTCACGTGCAAGGTAATTATAGCACTCACTTCATTACAATTCAATTCAAGTAGTGTAATCGTTATAGAGTCATTGTCTTTTATATTATCGTCCATTTATATATGCCAATTATGAGCTTGTATTATGGCAGGTGATTACTCAGGACGTTTAACCGATCGAGGGGATGTAGTCCTAGATTGCTTTGCCAGTACTGGGACCCTTGTTAGAGTATGCAAGATACTACATCGACATTGCATCAACATGAAGAGCGACGAGGTGTGCCTTAGTTGGCATCTACGACCACTTATGTACGTTCACGATGATTTGGGTCAACAATTTTTCAAGAGTGAGGTCACTGAGTATGCTCAACGGGAGCAGAAGATGGACGTGGGGGCATCATCTCTACATGTTCCTCACCCATATCCTCCACCCGCCCTAGTACCCATGATCCCAACATAGTCAAGTGCCTCGTCATGCCCACTTGGTGTTCTAAGGAAGCCCCAATATCAATATGTCATGCCACAGATACCCCCGTGGGTTCTTTTACAATGCCCTCATCATGGGCACCACGCTTCGAACTTGCAAGGCCACTATTCCCACACCCCTGCACCATTTGGTAGAGCTCCCTACCCCATACCACCTTCCTTCTTCCAGCACCCGCGGCGTCCTTATTGATATATTTCACTTGCTTGTAATAAAAGAAATATATTGTTTTAGACATTATTACAATGCACACTTATACACTTAAATTATGTCGATGATGGCACTGTTTTTAGCTTTTGCTGTGACCGTTTAGGTAATTAAATTGACAATTGAGAGAGATGGATAAAGATCTCAAGGCCACAAGAGAGAGTGTGAGTAAAAGAGAGAAAGAGAGTTTGAGTGAGACCTAATAATTATTTTTATGCTTAAAATAGTTATTTCTATTTCTGAGAAGTTATAATACAGTAGAGATTGCCACGTTCCAGTACCCTTCTTCTAGGTACACATCCCACCCCACCCTCCCCTTATGTCTTCATATGGCAAATAGGTTGGACATAAACTCAATTATCATGGCTTCATCCAGCAATCCCTCTAATACTCCTACATTTACAAGCATCTTAAGTAAAGCTCTTCAATCGTTTATGCACCTCAAAGAAAAGGAACCTAGATCAGATTCCCTCATGGAAGCATGGACAACAACGTCTAAAGTGCAAGAGATCTACAAGAAACTCACAATAGAGAAAGCGGTAGGCCTTACAGACAACAACATGTTAGAGGTAAAAGCAACAAAACAGCCACCATTGGGAGATGGAGAGCTTTTGGCATCATTGAAGAGGCAAAGGAGGTTCCTCTTCGAGGAGAAGTTACCACCTCCATTGCAAATTTAGGGTAGATGGAGAAGGCCAAGATGATAGTTAAGGCCCACAATGCTTTCATATATTGTTGCATGTGTTCAACATCTCGTAGGTGTTTGTCATAATATGCTATAGTATTGCAATTTTTCTTTGAAATATAACGGAAGTTGCATCTTTCTATGGTGTCTTTTTGAAGAAGTGGTAAGGATACTGGCCCGTCGAAGTAAAGAACATTGTGTACACACATTCTTTCATGTATTTTTGCATGTGTTCAATATCTCGAGCAGAGTTTGTCATGTAATGTTGTGGTCTTATAAATTTGCCTTGGAATACAATGGAAGTTTTAGATCATAATATAATGTCTTTGCAAATGAGTTGCAATGATAGTGGCCCATGGAAGTAAAGAACATTGTGTACACACAAGCTTTCATGTATTGTTATTTGTGTTCAACATCTTGTTGGTGTTTGTTATGTAATGCTATGGTCTTATAAATTTGATTTGGAATATAATGGAAGTTTTAAATCATAATATGGTGTCTTTGTAAATGAGTTGCAATGATAGTGGCCTATGGTGTCTATTTCTCAACATCTCGTAGGTGTGACAATAGAGGGAGAGGAGTAGACGGATACAAGAAGGGTAGAGAGAGAAACCGCTCGCCTCAACACCAAAAAGCGCTCACTCAAAAATGCTCATCAGAAAAATACACCCTGATGACCTTTTTGAGTCCAACCTCCCTCCGCTCCCCCAATAAGTTAAAAGCTTAAATTGCTAATTATTCTTTTGACTACCTTTCATTGACACTATGTTGGATGAGGTAGTAGATTATGGGATGTATAATTTCATGGACAAGTGAAGTGGATGTAATCTACTTGTCATTGCCCTTAAGAATAAAGAAAAGACCACTTTCAACATAGAGTGGAGAGCATTCATTTACAATCATTTACAATGTGAGGCATTTGGTTTGTGTAACACATTCACAAAATCTTGAAGGTATATGATAGAATCAACATATTCATTCCATAAATTCATAATTAATTTTTTTAGATGTATTGTGGAAATAGTTGGGCAATGCAAGAAGATAAGCATCTACATAAATCCTTTCAAATGTGTATTGTTGTGTTTACAAAAGAAGAGCTACTTAATCATGTCATTTATGGAGAAGAAGTGTAGAGACTACCAAGAATAAGATTAAATTCTATAATATCAAAGCTTAAACAATACTCACTCGAGGGTATATCAATTGGTATGGAAGATTTATCAATTGCTTTTGTAAGAATCACTAAATGCATTATTCAAAACATTTCAGGTTGATGGTCAATTTAGTTGGGGAGAACCCAAGAAACATGCATTTTAAAACACTAAAAGTAAAAGCTATCATTGCTTTGATTCTTAAGCAATCAAGATGGGTCATCATTTTCTATGTGTACGTTGATTTATTAGGTCCGCTAGGTCTTGCCATTGGTGTATCTTAGCCCAATCTAAAGAAACTGTAGATTTTCATCTCTATTTTGTTAGCTAAATGTTTTTGCACACTTGGGAAAACCTATATTATTGTTGAGAGGGAAGCAATAGGTATGGTGTAACCTTTGGATGGAATGAAATCAATCATATAAAATACCTGTAAAATTTTCATCTCATCGCAACCTCCTAGGGTAAGAACGTAATTAAGAAGGTTTTTGACTATGTAAGATAATATAGAACATTTCCATTATTTAATGTAATGTAAATTATTATTTGTTGGATTCAATAATATTAATGAGTATAGTAGCCATTATATATACAATTATGATCAAAATGAGCAAAAATAGTCCTTGCAAAAACCTAAGAAGCCAATGGAAGCTATTAGACAATACGAGAATTCAAGCATAAAATTCTCTTGCTTCACTAGTCTCGTGTATTAAGAGAATTCAAGCATGTAATTCTCTTGGTTCACTAATCCTGTGTAATTAAGCCACAAAGTGGATTAAGGTTAATTATGAATTTTAAATAAATAAAAAGGTAAATTAACTTAGGAATCCATAAAACTTCTTGAGAATGTTTAGTTAATATGCATCACCTCTAGTAAAAGTTTTCAAAAAAATCATGTACTTAGTAGAATTATAAGTTTTAAAATTACTTAAAATAATATAAAAATATTGTAATGGTCTTATCTTCAAGACGATGCATACAAAAAGTGTCTTTAGTTGAAAGATAAATACCATCCTAAAAACAACACAATTTAGTGCTTGAGGGGAAGGCAAGTGTCAATACCCTATCCCCCTACCCACTTTATCATCGATGTCAGGTCATTATAGACTAAATGACAACAAATATAGCCTATTAGGCAAAGAAAGTACAAGAATAGTAGTATTAGGTACATACTAATGTAATAATTACATATAGAAGTGTTTTATTTGATAGACAAACGGACTAAATGCATATAGAATAATTTTTGTACAGTTGCATTTGCATTTGAAGTGTGCTTAAAATTAGGTATTTGTTAAACTTAAAAATTAGATCTTTTCTTTCTTTCCAGAAAGCGCCTAAATGATGACCATGGAAGATTATGTTTTCAAAACTTTTTTGGCACTTAGTTTCCTACTAGAAATTTCTTTAGAACACAATATACTTAAAAAGAAATGATTTTTTAACAAAAGCCTCTTAACCGAAGTGGCTTTTTATTTAGACACTAGTTAAAAGTTGTTGGTCATCAAGGACAAGTAAAGAAATGCAACTTGTTTGACTTTCACACCCTTAAGAAGGGTTCTATAAATCTAATTTTTTTTCCGCAATATGAAAGGTGAAGGACATATGCAAAAGGACTCATTTGTGAGCTTGTGGCATGTTATTTTGGTAGCTTAGAAAATTCTCTACTTCCCCCTCCCCTCTTACTTTTGAGGAGGGTGAGATGGACTTTATTTGCTTACCTTGATAGGTCCATATATATATATATATATATATATATATATATGTATTATAACAAAAGTAGGAGAGTTCCCAATTTCATTTTAGAATGCCTCCCTCCTTACAAAAGAGTTGTTGTCGCGTGGAGCATATGCCCGGAAATGCGCATCCACGCGAGAATCCTCCTTCTCGTGCGTGGTACAATGCCTTCCTTTCCCTTGGCTCTTCGTTGCGTAGTGTCAGCTCTACAAAAAGCTCATCTGCTGCTAATACATACTAGTACTTATTAAATTTGGGTGTTTCTTCTTCTATACTTGTAATTTGGAACGTCCAGCTATTATTTAGAGCAGCTGATCTCGTCGACGATCGTCGACGACGAGAGCACCCACCACCACGTCTCATGCAGAGTGTTCCGATCATACGTCGACAGGATGCACATGAGGGGCTGCACAGCTTGTACGTCGTCGCCGCCTAGCCGCCTGCAGCAAGAAGCAAGAATTTGCTGCTGCTCCCCAGATAGTCCACCGCATTATGAATTGTGCTACACACCATCATCTGCACCCTGCGGGTATTTCTTTAATTAGGCTAATTGGAGCAGCTTCTATATATTCACCGAGCTCTTTTCTTATTGTGCTGATCTTCTCCAATAGCAAATGCACAGTGAGAAGTACAGGCTGTATATATTCTTAACTTCGCTTTCTATGCTTGCAGGCACAGTAATGGCAAGAATTTGCTACAGTTGAGAAAATCTTTAGAGAAATTTTGGAGTCATAGACCGTCCTTATTTATGCTACCACTTCCTCACAAACATGGTGTGAAGAGCTTCTTATTTTACCTACTTAAAAAGAAATTAATTTTCTGGTTTTTGGCTTCAAGAAGTTTGATTTTGTACTAGAAAAGATTAAGAGAGGGGGGGGGGGATCCTACATAATTGGGCTAATCTTTACTTGGATGTGATAAATACATGGACGAGTGTATCTTCATATGTATAATGTCCCAACTTTAAGGTTTTTTTTGGGTAACATGTATGGTCTCGTTGAAATTAACACGTCTGTATCTACGTTTTGAGACAGCATGAGGTTGTAAGATGGGCTATAAATAGAGATTTGTGTATGTGCCAACTTTCGATCTTGTTGGGCCATCTTAGAGGACTTTCTAGATTAGCGCCTATTTTTCCCTTGTGAACTAGACCTGTTATACGCATCCAATCGAAATTATAGCTAACTTTTATTGTAAGTTTTGAAATACAGGGCTTTATAATTTTATAAAACTGTTTGCTCATGAGCAATTTTGTGAAATAACAGGTGATAGCCATCTGCTTGAGACGGTCGCAAACGTAATCACATCCGTTCCCTTCGTTGTTATAGGGCTTCAAGCTCCAAGGTACGCAGCTAGTTCGAGCGCCAGGCTGCAGCAACAGGAAATGTCATTAAGCGAGTGCAGCTTTTAATTAAGCCGTATACATTGGTTGTGTGTGTGTGTGTGTGTTGGGGCAGAAATAAGGTGGCGACCAAGATGTACGCCGACTCTATCATTGGAGTGGGAGTAGCTTCCAGCTTGTACCACACGTCGAGAGGAGATGCACGCAAAATCTTCCGATGGGGAGACTACGCCATGATCTCCGCGTCAGCTCTCGTAAGACTTAATGTTTTATAAAATGGAGCTTATGCTGCAAGATTCGGGAAAAGAAAGCAGCTTGGGAAATTCAGGAATATTGGTGCATTCATTTCCACATAATTATATGACATGACACCGTGCGCCTGCAGTGTCTCACAAGAGCCTTGAGGACCGACGAGAACGCAAATGGACTGATCGTTGCAGCTTCCGCGTTGTTGCTGCCGTTTAAGCCTTCACTCGTCACAGCTATCCATACCGGGCTTACAGAGGTAGACGTGCACCTTTAAAACCTGCTTTCTCTCTCTCTCTCTCTCAGCGCCGTTAATCGACGACCATTGTGTATAGAATTAACCAGCTGCACGTGTCACAGGCAACCTTTTACCGTCGGGTAAGCGCAGATCCAAGGTTGAGGGGCGTCCATGCGCTGCATACAGCGTCGTCGCTGCTGGGCTGCGCTCTTTTCGTTGCCGATGGGATGCTTCCCCACACCCCCTTCATCCATGCTGCATGGCACCTCGCAGCAGCCGTGGGTGTTGCCACCTACAACAAACTCCTCGAGTAGCTTTTAGGATAACTGATTTTGACCATTAAACGTTAAGGGTGCTGGTATGCCCACCGTAAATTGAATGTATTTATGAATTTTTGCTATGCATAAATGTGTATGCATGTGCTGGTCTCTTGTATTGATTTTGGTTCACAAGAAAGGAAAACCTATAATAGTAGAATTGGCAAAGGGGAAATATGCTTTTCATATGCCATGAAAACAGACAATGTTAAGTTTTACTTGATGGGAACCTTCTCAATGTGCCTGTAAGGTGCTATCCCATAAAATTGTATGACTAAAGTCTTGGTATGGATTGGCTAAAGGCCAACGAGGTTGAAATTCATTCTCATAATGATGCAATTTCTTGCTTAAATCTTGATGGAAATAGAGTGTAAGGAAGTGGAATTTTGGGGTCTCCTACATTATTGCAAGCAGTTAAAGCTTCCAAATCGCTTAAGGGACTTATGAAGAAGCAAGCCATCTATGTGGTAAAACTTAATCCATCAAATTAGAAAACCAAAGTACAAGTGTCGAAATGGTTAAGTAAGTATGCTGATTTATTTCCAGAAGAGCTTAAAGAACTTCCAGTAAATGCAATAGGAACTCGGTGTACATGAAGAAGTAAAACTCCGGTCATTATCCCCATCACTCTCAACATCAGTAGTAACCCCAGGGCTCACAATAGAAGAAGGGTAAGCAAGAAGAACCGCTCGGGAAGATCCTCTACCAAGAAGCAACCGCCCTCTAGGAATGTCAATAACACAATCAGTCTGCCATATCCAAGGTCGCCCTAAAAGAAGGTGGTACTGGCCAGGTCCTGGACTAAGCTGCAAAACATAACAATCAATCTCCACCATACGCCCAGCGAGACAGTGACTGCCAAACCCTAGATGAAACCCTCAGCTCTCACTGGTCGATGATCACCCATACGCAAACTAGTAGCAGGAACTCCATTGAAAGATAACCCCAGCTTGGAAAAGGTAGAATAACTCAAAACATTGACGCCTACTCCTCCATCAACAATAGCATGTGGAATCACTAGCTGGTGGATCATGCACTCCACTCGAGGACACTCACGCTCACCAAGAAGGGAATCCACTTTCTGAACAACAGGAAGATTAGGACCCACTCCCTGGGAAGAACTCAAAGCTCTGCACCCAAACATTTCTCATAAGTGCAAATAACAGTGGGGCAATCTTTGGAAAGATGGCCGGATACATGACAAGCTTGACACACCATGTTGGTGGGATTAGGCTCAGGGCCACGTGCAGACAACAAGTTTTGTTGGCGCTTTAGAAAATTCACATCAAGAGTCACAGCCTTCACATTTTCATTAAGTTGGTTCATGTATTTTGTCATCATGTTTTTCAAATCCCCAATACTAGTCGCGGTGCTTTCAAATCCCCAATACTAGACGCGGTGCTTTCATACCCATCCCCCCCCCTTGTGATGTGCTGGTGGTGGAGTGGTAGAAGTAGAATCAGGGTAAGTCACATACGGTGATGGAGCATGAGGGGCAGGAACATGATTTTGTGAAGAGGCTAGGGAAGCCACGACGCTAGAAGGTGGGGGTGCTAAAGGCAAAAGAGGTGGTGAGGTCACTTGAAGGTGAGGTGGTACAACGGGTGGAAATTGGAATAGTTGAGTTGGTTAAAGTTGAGGCACATACGATGAGGTTGGCCAAGGTTGTTGCAGGGAGGGCAAAACGAGAGTATGTGGTGGTGCTAGCCATGGATAATACGAGGGAGATGGAGTCGTGGCCTGTTGTGGCTCGTAAACACATCGATAAGAGCTCTCCACATTAATGGCAAGAGCGATGGCCGTATTCAAGTCATTTGGGGCTTGAGCTCTAACCAAAATTTGGATGCTAGGATGTATGCCTCATAGAAACGAGTCCATGATGGTGAGCGGGTCGATGTTGAAAACAGGAGTGTAATGATCAACAAAGTTCCTAAACCTCGTGGCCGCTTGTTCCATGGTCTCATGCGGGTGATTTTGCTTGAATGAGCGTAATTGCTCAAAAAATGCGAAGAAGTTTGGAGGTTTGTGAAATTCAGCCAAGAATTTTTGCTCAAAATCGACAAAGTTTGGGATGGAATTTGGTTGTTGCTTGGCAAACCAATTTGGGATGGAGTTTGGTTGTTGCTTGGCAAACCAATTTGAGGCCTCACCTTTGAGTGTAGTGCTAAAGTAATTCATCACATGCTCTTCCTCAACGATGTGCGAGGTCAAACAAGCAATTTTGAAATTGTTTAGATGAGCGGTGGGATCCTCCAACGGCGTCCCATAGAATGTGGGAAATGGGATAAGGGGTGCATCAAGACGGGCCAAATTTGGTGGTAAAACCAAAGGTGATTGAATGGTGAATGGAGGAGGAAGTGGTGGTTGAGCCATAATTGGAATTGGTATAGAAATTACGATTCCATGTGAACTCCCCCCGATGATGGTAAAAGAGGTGAAGTTTGTAATGGAAAAGTGCTAGTGGGGCTAGAGTGAAGTACTAGGTGTTGCTTGGCTTTCTCCCTTTTATGGTATCTCTTAGCTCGGTCACTCTCTCTCAAGCTATCTTGCCAATATTTGGCACTTTGCATAAGTCCCCTTTCCAAGTAGGTTCGTGTCGCGGAACCAAGACCAAGTCAAGGTCCCACCGGGCATGCCACTCTGGGAAATATCTGGATGAGCAAGGCAAAGAGGACAAAACCCAACAACCCCCCCAGATATCCAACAAAGAATGGAGCTACACTCTCCCAACACCCCACAAGAGGGCACTAGTAGATAGGAATGTATGCTATGGATCTTTCCGACAAATGTGACGCTACAATGATGGGGTGTTGATGATGTATGCACACACAAATGTTAAACAAGCTTTGTGCTAAATGACAAAAGAGCGAGATGACACCACGACACAAATGAACGAGGTAAGATATAATGCGCAATGTGCCTTGTATATTGAATTTGATGTGCGCGTGTTTGATTCATAAAGCAAATTTATATAACTTTTATATGAGAAAAAGAGAGAGATCTTATCTAGCCACTTCTTGCTTGATGTTGACGAAGCTTTTGTGCACTTGCCGATGATGCCCTCCACAAGTAACAATGCCCTCACGGCCCTCAAGAATTGAATTTTACAATGCTTTCAATTTTTGAATACAAACAACTTACGAGGCTTGCTAACGCGTGACTATGTAAGTGGGTGAGTGCGAAGCTATGCTATTGTTTGCCGCCGGGAATTGCACCTGCTTCTTTATTACAAAGATCTTCTCCTCTTCCGCTTCCTTCTTCACATGCAAGGGAAAGAGATGAATGTTATTATGCTTTTTCTTTTTCTTTTTTTACCCCCTTTTTCCCCTTGGTTAAGTGTAAACGGGCGATAGCTTCTTTTTAATGATACTCTTTTTTTTTATAAAGAAAAGCTTTAAAAAAACGTGTAATATAAAGGTTATTTTCCTGCGATGTAGGTCGTTTCCAGCGATGCAGCCGGGATGAATTGCTTCTCCTTCACAATCTCGCTTCTAGGCGCTGGGATGAGCACTCCTCTTTCTTGTTTTGCGCGTGTGAGGGAGTGTGCGAGTTCGTCTTGTTCTCCTTCACAATCTCGGCGCGACGGGTTGCAGTGGCGACTAGCAAAGCTTGCTTCAATTCTTTTGCTTGCAGCACAAAGGCCGGCAAACAACAGGAAATGGTTGCACTCTCTCTCTCTTCAAGCGAACGCGTGCGGTTCGTGCTGGCGACGCTTCGCTTCAATGTTGCATGGCGGCGATTCGATGCAAGCATGCATGGCGGTTCAAATATACGTTGCTTTCAATTTCTGCAGCAAGCTAAAGTTTCAAGCTTTTAAAATTGCTTTAAAAATTAAAGTGGGCCAAGCCCTTAGTCCCACACATGCTTGAGTGCGGTGCCTTGATGGAGGTTTCTTGCTTGCAAAAAAATGCTTGTGTGCCAAAACCAAGTGAGGGTATGAGGTGAAGGAAGGGCGGAAAAAAATGCAAGCCACGCATATGCTCATGCATCAAAACATAGTGGAAGGGCGCTAAAAAAATGCAACAAGTACACAGTGTCTACACAACAAATCGCCCTTCCTGCAGTTTCAAAAATAGAGTTCTGCAGAGAATCAAAACTTACCGCTCGAGCAGTGCTCGTGAACACCTACGAACTCAAAAACAGAGGTCCAAACGTGCTCGAAACGCGTTTTTGCTCCGAAATTTTTTTGTCCAGTTGCCCTGTAGCTCTCCTCCAACAAAGAAAACTCCTTAATTAGAGTTCGTTTGCCAATACCTCCCAAAGCTCTCGACAAGGGTGTAGTAGACAACACAAAAGGGAAAAGAGTAGATGAAGCTCTTACCCTCGTACTGCTTCATGTGCTTCTCTTTCTTGTTGCTCAGCCCTTAGCGTGAACCAGGCTCTGATACCATGAAAAGATGTAAGGGAGAAGAGAGCTTGAGCTCTTGCAAGCACACACACTCACACAAACCTTAGAAGAGAACACAGAAGGTGAGAGGCTGAAAATTCTTCTTCTTCTTCACACAACAAAAGAGGTCGACAAAGAAGATAAAGTGACTAACACACATAATAGAGTAGCGGTCCATAATGTGAACACGTTAGGAGAAGTGGGTAGATGTGGACTAGTCGGTGTAGTCTAGATGTAGAATCTCTGGCGAAGATATGTCGGTGCCAAATACCAAACCCACCAATGATATAAATGTCAAACACTCATGCATGCGCCTTGTGAGTGTCAACTCATGTTGAGCTTGACATCTCAACATATGGAACTTTAGGCAATCAACGTGCAAGCCCATCTTCCAACTCACAAGCATGATACATGTATTCCACACCTTTTGAAAAATAGAAGTGAGAGAGGGACCTTCAACTCATCAACATCAAAAGATCATTGGGGAGCCCATTCCATCCTGAATTTTTTCCTTTAGGAAAATGCTTCAACACATCTTCCACCTCATCCACAGAAATATCTCTTTCCAATTCATTTGCAGAAATGTCTGTTACCAGGTAACTCTCTCTCTCTCTCTCTCTCTCTCTCTCTCTCTCTCTCTCTCTCTCTCTCTCTCTCTCTCTCTCTCTCTCTCTCTCTCTCTCTAACTTCTTAACTCTCTCTCTCCCTCTATTTCTCTCTCTAACTTCTTAACTCTCTCTCTCTCTCTCTCTCTCTCTCTCTCTCTCTCTCTCTCACTCACTTTTATCTTTCTCTAACTTTTTCTCTCTCTATCTCTAACTCACTCGCTTTACCTCTCTCTCTCTCTCTCTCTCTCTCTCTCTCTCTCTCTCTCTCTCTCTCTCTCTAACTCTTTCTCTCTCTCTCTACCTTTCTCTCACTCACACTCCAACTTTCTCTCACTCTCTAACCCTCTCTCTCTCTCTCTCTCTCTCTCTCTCTCTCTCTCTCTCTCTCTCTCTCTCTCTCTCTCTCTCTCTCTCTCTCTAAGTTTGTATTCCTCTTACTTTCTCTCTAACTCTCTTTCGAATGTCTCGTAATATCTCTTAACTCTCTGTATTTATCTTGAACTGGCCAACTCTCTCTCTCTCTCTCTCTCTCTCTCTCTCTCAGAGAGAGAGAAAGACAAAGAAAGAGACAGAGAGAGTTTAAGAGTTTGAGAGACAGTTTGAGTTAGAGAGAGTTAGAGAGAGAGGGTGAGTTAGAGTGAGCGAGGTAGACAGCAGTGAGGGTGAGTTAGAGAGAGCGTTAGGGCTAGAGATAGAGATAGAGAGAGGTAGAGAGAGACTAATCTAAACTAATTTAATGTGACTAATCTAAGGTGGGTAGAAATGAAGAAAATTCATCATGAGTGAGTGTGTGTGTGTGTGTGTGTGTGTGTGTGTGTGTGTGTGTGTGTGTGTGTGTGTGTGCTAATTTGAAATAAACTTAAGTTAATTAGGTTATAAGATTGAGACTTGTAATTGTTGGAGATGCAATCCACACTTGTAGAGAGAACCAGCTCACATGGTGAGACTGGGTTTGAATCTTGGCAAGTTGAGGTTTCTACAAATTGGATTACCAGAGGTCACCTAACACCTTAAGGTTTTGGGGTTTGGATGGCTAGACCAATTTGTGGAACACCTCAGTTAAGCGCGCTTGTTGCGAGGAACACAACCGGGATGGGTGACCTCACGGCGGGAAGTGGGAGAATCCATGTTTCCAACACAGTAATCATTTGAGATGTGCTTTATTGCTCATTACTTCTTGAAATGGCCCCCTTTTATATGAGGTGGATACAACCTGGCTTTGCTTGCTAATGTGAGATTTGTTCTTACTTACCATGTGGTAGCATTCTAGGTGCTTGACTCTCACTCTCTACCAAGACTTGCGCTCCATTGGCACCACATTTCTCGACACTGTCATCCACCACCACTAGCGGCATATCAATCATAATCTCACCAACCATACCAGTGGCAGAAGTGTGGAAGCTATCACCTAGGTGGGTCATCAATGTTCATAGCACTAGTTAAGCTCGATATCTCAAAACAAGAGTTAGAGAGTTAGAGAGAGAGTAAGATAGAGTAGAGAGAGAGAGAGAGAGAGAGAGAGAGAGATGGCTAGATAGAGTTAGAGAGTCAAAGAGAGAAAGGGAGTTACAAAGATAAAGATAGTTTGAGAGATTAAGAGAGATAATTAGAGCGACAAAGAGACAAGGAGAACTTTATAAAATAAGCGTGATCGTACATCGAAACCATTGATTGTCCCCCCAAGTCAAGTCCCATCCTCAACATTGGTAGTTCTCTTCCATAAAGAAGCCTCTAAGAAGAACCTCAACAAACCTTACCGAAGAAAATTCGAAGCCTTAACATTAACACCCTCTCAAAGCAAATCTAACCTTATCGTCATGTGACGATTGTCTTCGACTTCTAAGCATCTTTGACTAGACCCTTTCCTTGACTTCCAACAACGAGGAAACTAACCATGCTAATGGATTAAAGAACACCCCAATTTTATACCTTAAACAATGGTGGGTCGTCCCAAGGGATTTTCTCATCAACTAAAATGGTTTAGCCCACCTAAGAAGGTGCAAGAATACCACTAGAACCTCTCCTCTCACTATTGGGGAAGACACAAGAAATTGCTTGTAGAGAGCACAAGACAAGGGCAAATATAATAAGGTATATCTACCCCCTATGTCTTTGACCCTGATAAGGGGGTTTTAGCTTGATTGAAGCAATTTAGACTTAAACATATTCAAATTGAGCCAAATTTATGTGATGGGTACTGTAAGAAGGTTTATAACATACTAAGAGAGCTTAAGCTTGATTGAGCCAATTTAGCCTTAAACCATATTCAAATTGAGCCAAATTTTTGCGATGGGTTCATCAATTGTACTAAGGTCTATAACATACCAAGGATTAGAAAATATATATTTAAAATTATAAAGTAAGGTAATGGTTTTTATTTTTTAAGAGGAGAAATGTGATGGGCACTGAAAGTGATTATGGAGATCTATTGCGGTACCATGCATCCAATGGTGAATCTACCCCTTCCTCTTCTACCCTCTTTTCTTGTATTCTCCCCTTACATCTGTCCCCTTTCCAATCCTCCTTTGTTTGTCCTTCTCTAGCAAATGTTAGCTTGAATATCCTAACTTCAATGCATCATGCCAATGTTCCTCCTTAAGAAACATCCTCTCAATAATGGGGTGGGTTAAAAATAGGCAAGAAGTGAAAAAAGCTAGAACAACAACAAAGTTGTCTAAGAGTAATGGGCTGCTTAGCACAAGACGAATAAAAAATTCCATCTATGAATTGAAACCAAAATCCTCATTAACCCATCAAAAATTTGGCATCAATTCCTCCTTTACTTGTCTCATAATCAGAGGTATCTTCAATGACATTATTATACCTTTGGTTGCACCAAATCAACAACCAACTACATGTATATACATACCCAAGAACTCTCATAGTAGTTGAGAATACCATGTGAATCAAAAGGAAACAAAGCACATTTGCTTCTTAAGTGCTTCACTATTAAAATACCAATGGGGTTTTTTTTTAACCTCAAAAAAACCTTACTTCTTCTCATTTACTAGGTTTAAAAGGACCACCCAAATCAAATCAAAAAGCTCCATGTCCTTAACACTATAATTAGAATGCAACCATCTTTGCACTACAAGCAAAGAACCAAACCATTGTAATTAGAATGCAACCAAAAAAGAAAACTCTTACATCTTTGGATTAAAAGCAAAGAACCAAACCAAAATGAATTTCCTTACGCTTCTCTCGAGGAATCACATCTTTTCTCTAACTTGATCAAAATCTCTAATTATAGTTGGGACTTCAAAACAAAGGTTTTACTTGTTCCTTCTTTTGCAAGAGTTTGGGATAGCTACTTTTTTATTTCCATAGAAGAGTACTCCCACTCCATCTCATCCTTAATCAACTCTCACATATAATGATATTGAAATGTGTGTAGATTCTCTTGAAGTGATTATATTCCCATTATTTGTAAGTTTATCACTTTAGCCATGGGAATCCTTGGGATGCATGTTCCATTTTGGTTGTGGAGAGAGAGAGAGAGAGAGAGAGAGAGAGAGTTTTGGCGTAGTAGGAATTATGTATAAATAGCCTATACACAATTACCAACTATAGCAAAGGACATATATACTTACACCTCCATGGATACATATAGCCTACACTTGAAACTTTCTACTAGCATGTCTCATCTTGAAGTTAAAAATAGTTTAAAGCACATGCCCTAAGGTTTTAAATATCTAGACTAAAGGTGAATTGAGACTCTCATGGTGGACTACCATTTCTTTATAATATGTGACTTCATAGCAATAATTTAAAGTCCATAATGCTTTCTCAAACCAATGGAACATAATTACATTTGACTATATATGTCAATTATCATGCCCTTATGTACCAAGTCAAACCAATGGAATGTAAGTATGTTTGACTATATATGTCAATTATCATGCCCTTATGTACAAGCTTTAAAGCAACCAATACCGCCTTACTTCCATAAGAGGGAAAATCCATGCATTGCTTTATGTTTTCCCGTCTTCATCAACAACTAGTTGATCCATCTTGCAAAACACGAGGGGACAAGATTGCAAGAGCTCAAACTTGTAGAGAAAATTATCAAGAATCCAAGTTGTAAAAAATCATATCTACTACATTGGGATATGGGCAGATTTTCCAGTCATTAGGACAAATAGCCCCTCTTTAGGCAATCAGAAAGCCAAAAAATGTGAAGTAAACACAGTAGCCGTTCTTTCGTTTCCCATGTCTCTCTCTCTCTCTCTCTCTCTCTCTCGCGGAGATGGTAGAGAAGGGACTCCCCAATTGAATGATAAAATGAGGGACTCCCGCCTCTCCCAATGCAACCCCCCCTTTCCCTTTAACACAAGAGCACGTCTTACATCCTTCCACCATCCTCGTCTTCTCCATAGATAAAAATACAAACACAAATAAAACCTCTGCACGTCCGACAAACCCGAGGGGAAAACAATCTCAAAGAATAAGCACCACAGACGGGTACAATGTCAAGAGGACATTAGCCAATCAACACGGATGGAGGATACCATAATGCGGGAGGATGCAAACGTTCGGTGCAATGGTATCACTGGTTTTAATTAATGCTTGCTGAACATTCCTTTTACTACACGAATAAAACGTTGTGAATATATATATATATATATATATATATACACACACACAAATAAAAAGTTGTGAATATGGCACCAAAAATGTTTTCAAGAATAGAAGGTTTTAATCTAGTGTGTTACAATTAATGCTTTAAAGTCATTTTATGCTTTAAAAAGCCAATAAAATGATAACCCTTCGTGTCCTTTCTATTAGCATGCATTCATCCCTATCCTTTCTATTTGATGTCTCACAATTCTCTATTGAAGGCCTTAAAGGGTTCATGCAAAGGGGAGAAGAGAGGAGAAAAGGGAGAGGGTGGGAACTCATGTACTAAGGTTGTATTAATTTAATGCCACGTTACAAGAAAAGGGAGGGGATGGGGAACTCATGTACTAAAGTAATATTAATTAAAAACCATATCAATGGCATTTAATTATAAAGTTTGTAATGATGTTTTGTGTCGCAAAGAGGCCTTGCAGGTTTTAATGTCACTATCTTGTATTTAGTCTGCATGGACCAGCCAGGTTAGCAGCCCGCTTCTCTCCTCTCTTGTTCTCGCTTTCTTTAAGGCAACCAAGGACTCTTTCTCACAAGCACTAGTTTTCCATCAGGTTGCAGGTCTGTAACAAAGGAGTGCATCACCAACTGTGCCTAATCACCTTCGAAATCAAGCCCCATACTATATAAATTCCCATATAAATTGCCCATCTATGGACTCTGAAGGCATTACTCTCTTCTCGGGCAAGTTTCATGAGACTTCTTAGTCTCTCTCTTGGTACAGTTGTACTAGTTGCGAGGGCAGAATGGAAGAATGAAAAACTCAATACTTTACCCTCAAATATATTTTGAGAAAATTACTTGCGGAGCTGAGCTTATCTAAACTACAACCACAATACTTTAAAAGCAAATACTTATGACACATGGCAGCAAGACATCCACATGGTCACTGCTCTCATATTGCTTGATCGTAGGGTTTTTCCATAGTCAAGGAGCTGGCTCTTCATTCAGCACAATATACACATTCGCGAAATTCATAATCAAACCTTCCTTTTCAATAAAAGAAAAAGATGTAAATCAGAAAAATAGACGCAATGCTTAAGCTATAAATATATACCAACTAACCAGAATATTTTGCTAACGGTTAATAGAATGACTATTGGACTTCTAAACAGAATCCACTTCCAGTATCAAGGAAGAAAGACCAAGACTGTGTGACAAGACACCATTGTCAATTCACAGCTTAAAATGTTTCTACTTGACTGTTGTACCTTAGCAATGCACTCTCCTTTTTTCGTGGTGTGTGTGGAGGTTAGAGCTAGGGATTGTAACCTTTGTAGCTAGTCTCTGTACTCCCAGAACATTAGGCCAATTGTACGTTGCCTCATTACCCCAATACCTTGAGTAGGCTGCCAAAGTCTTTCAAAGTTAGGGGAGCCTTGAGATTATGTAGCTTATATATCCTTGTCAGCACAGGTAACGTGTCTATTAGAACATAGCAACATTAAGCCCAATAGAGTGTCATCCACACGTTACCTTATTTCCCCAATACCTTGACAGTAGGCTGCCGATGTCTATCAAAGCTAAGGGCAGCCTTGAGATTTATTAGCTTGTATCCTTGTCAGCTCCGGTGACATGTCCATTAGAACATAGCAACACCAAAGCCCAGAGACACATGACAGTACATAAATGTACCTGCATAAGCACATATGCGCATAAATGGATTTACAAAACAAATGTTTAGGTAACTCTTCTTAATGCAGCCTAAACATACTAATTCCAGCACCACATTTACCCACCCCAACTTTCTTAGGAATTGTGCTTCCTTTCTGTGGTAGGTACAATGTTTACTTGATTTTAGAAAGAAAGAATTGAAATCAGAGCTATTTGCCACGGATGTCTAAGTTTTACTTGCATCATCAAAATACTTCACACCAAGAATGCTTCCCATGTAGCTCCCCATGCAAAACAGAGGGATGTTAGAGCTATTTGCCACGGATGTCCAGTTTTTACTTGCATCATCAAAATACTTCACACCAAGAATGCTTCCCATGCAGCTCCCAATGCAAAACAGAGGGATTCCAGCTTTTGAAACAGAAATGTGGCTTCTGTGAAGGCCAAATTCTCTGGTTTAAATTTATTCCACGTGAGTGAAGTCGGCAGCTAACATTCATGAAACTAATACCTATATGAGAGCTCCATGAATACCTAAACTTACGATGATAATTTTGCTAAACATTTTGTGCACAAGGAAAATAATTCTACAAAATCAACTGTTAGACTTCAGGAGCAACTTAAAGAAAGACCTGAAGACAAGAACGGAGATTAAGGGCAGTCCAACTACCACCGTTTTAGAGTGCAGTGGTGCTAAATGCAATAACCAACTAAACTCCTGTTCCTCCAGTTGTCAACCACAGAAGGAAAGGAGAACAGCTACATGGAGATCCAGTGAGAGAAGAGATACGTTCATCTCTTAAGTGGTAAGCAAGTAATACATTAACAAGACAGCAACAGGGATATTAAATGTACAGACAAGCAATTAATGCAAACAACGTTCACAGTAACAGGATAATTGAAGTGACTGGATCCATGCTACTTCTCGGCTTCATACCTCTTCCAGAGGAAAGCAATGAACAACAATCCCCATGCTGGATACTATTTTGAGAGGCGATCCATCTATTGTAGACATACGGCATATAACCCTTACGGATATTCTAGCAAGGAAACAACTACACAATTCGAAATAACAAAAGCTCTGGCATCCTGTTGACTATCTACTGCAAGTAGCTCAAAACAGCTTGAATATAAGCAGAGTACTCATCATAAATTCGCCAGTAACACATGAATTTCTCCACAAAGCAGCGACAACTGCTGGAGCTTGCTATCATTTCCCCCTGCAAAAACAGAAGCATGTTATGATCGATGATGCTGCACAGTGCAAAACCATCGTAATTCACAAAAGTAACAAAATCCTACGTGTTCATCATCAAGGTGATGTTGTCCCCTTTCAAAAGAATTCTTCCTGCAGAGAAAAAGGAAGCCAAGGTCACACGGATCAGATAAGTGCCAAGATGCTGCAACAAAGAGAGATTTAAAATAAAAAGCGGAGAAAGAGTATAAGACCTAATGGTTTTCGAGTCTTCTTCTTCGCGGATACTTCCTCCGCGTCGTCTAGCACCAGGTTCATGTACTCATCAAAACCCTTAAACCAAAACAGTGCAGGTGCGTTACGAATAGGTTATAGAAACAGATAAAAATAAGTTTAGACACAAAAGCCTACAATGATGCGGCCTTCTATTCTCAGGTCCTTCTGCTCGAAAAGCCATATCTGTATGCGAGATTTCTGTTGCCAAGAAAGAAAGAGACAATCAGGAACACACACCAACACAAAAACACCCACCCCCTCCGAATAAACCAGCGAGAGGTACAAGGTGCTTACGCTTTGTAAAAACCTGAAGATGAGATTCTGCAAGTTCAGGAAAACAAGAAGCACGTTAAAGTGCGGTAAAAAAGACGAAGCATCTCTCTCTCTCTCTCTCTCTCTCTCTCTCTCTCTCTCTCTCTCTCCGTGGCGCAAAAGAAACAACGAAAAGACATGCCGCGCAGAGCAGGAACACACTTACGATGGGCTGGGTCATGATCCGTTGGACCTTGGTGGTCGCCATAGCTGCACGCGCGCGGAGAGGGGCAGAGAAATAGAGTGGTACACGCAGGGGATCGACACAAACACAGTCTCGCACTTTCCTCTTACCTGCTGCCGCAAGGAACTTAGGGTTTCTTGAGTAGAGATAAATTCTTGAGTAGAGATAAATTGAGTTCATATATATCTTTCAATATTTAGGAATCCGTTACACACGCCAGCCACCGTCCAGTCGGTCGAATAAACCTCTAGTATGGCCTTCCAAAAAGTCAAGGGCTTCCTCCAACTAGAATGCACGTGTAGCCAAGATGAAATATCAAAAGAATTAACAATGCAATAGTACTATAATGCTTGGGCAGCTTGCCTATTGTTTACACTGACAATGTGTAGTATCAAGAAGATGAAATCACATGATACCTAGAATGTATAGTAGCAGGAAGATGAAATCACATGCTTGGGCAGCTTTGCCTATTGTCTGCTCCACAAGAGCACCTTTTCTAGGTGTGATGATGTTTTTATGTCATGTCTTATGTTCATGTCTATGTTGATGTAATAACCTCTAGGCATCGATGATATAGGCTAAGTGATATAAGTGTGTCTCCATTAAGGGGGGGGGGGGAATGTCATGTTAAAGTATGTCACATTACCTTCTTGGGATGAGACCCATTTAGGCATGTTGAGAAATGTGGTGCCGACTCATATTTATGGGGCACATGTGTGTTTGTCAAGCAACGAGTATGTATTTGGATGTGTGTAAACCTTAGGTTATGGTCTAGCAAAGGTTATAATGAGCAATCAATGTAAATGGTGAAGAAGACTCTAATGTGGTAAAAAAGGGGAATATCTAGTGATGTAAGCAATGATGTACAAGGGAAAGTGGATGGTAGCTAGCAAATTGATGTACCAAGCTCATTTTCAGCAATGCAAGTGTGAGTTTGTGATTAGCCTTGATTCATATCTTGATTATCTTTATTGGTGTTGATTCTATGCTCTTATTATGTCTTCTTCAATCTTTCACCCACCATAGCCTTTACTTCCCATATTCGTGCATCCAATACTCTCATCAAATTCACTTCTTTCAACACTTGCGAGCAATCCGATTAGGCCTCTCATATGCTTCAGTTGTGGGGGGAGTAGGCATTACTAGTCGTATTCAACTCTACTTGCATTGTCGAAAAGCACAATTGGGATTACCCCAAATCCATTCTTGCCACCCCTCCAGTTAACATCATCCCCTCTTAGGGTTCATCAAGAGACTCCCACAGCGTTGTTAGTTACACGGGCTGAGAGCCTTGACACATCTCCGGCCCTCGGAAGCTGCAGTTCTAAGCATGGTGGAACTAGCTTTTAAAGACCGTATTAGGAATTTTGGAAATTTCCCAATTCACACTTTTGAAACATTGTGTGAACTCTAAGGTTATTTCTGTAATTTTCTAAGATCTTCCTTGTTTGGGTGACATTACTAGTATACTAATTTGATATACTAAAAGTGTGAATTTGGTATACCAATTCACACTTTTGAAACATTGTGTGAACTCTAAGGTTATTTCTTGTTACACGAGCTGAGAGCCTTGACACATCTCCGGCCCTCGGAAGCTACAGTTCTAAGCATGGTGGAACTAGCTTTTAAAGACCGTATTAGTAATTTTGGAAATTTCCCAATTCACGCTTTTGAAACATTGTGTGAACTCTAAGGTTATTTCTTGTAATTTTCTAAGATCTTGTTTGGGTGACATTACTAGTATACTAATTTGATATATTAAAAAACCTACATATCAAACAAAAAAAATACTTTTTTTGCTCAAGAAATATTATACATTGTAATTTATCATTGATTGAAATATAATTGGGTGATACATTGCATACTTTTACAATCATTTAATTACATTTTGATAACCATATTCCATTACCTAATTTTGTCATTGATTGAAATATAATTGGACAACACATTGCATAACTCATATATTTGGAATTACATTTTCATAACCATATTCCATTACCTAAAGTAACTAGTTAATTAAGCTTTAAATAACATCAATTTTAATGTGAATTATGCAAGTAATGAGAATCTTTATGTGTAAGAACATTTTAAAATTTTACAACAAAAATGACTAACAGTGTTGATCTCTTACAAACTGTGTTATTGAAAAATGCCATAAACAAAAACATGACTAATGCATAAAAGTGTTGATCTCTTGAAAATTGTGGTGTTATAAAACACATCATTAAAAAAATCACAATTAATGATGTGTTATAAAACACATCATTAAAAAAATCACAATTAATGAATAAAAGTTTTAATCTCTTACAAATTGTGGTGTTCAAAAACAAACATCATTAGTAAATACTTCACAAAATGAAATAACATATGTAAACCCCATCTCTTTCAAAGAGTATGGTATCAATGCATAAACTCAAGAGCCTCGGATATGGAAAAGGGTTTGGAGTTCTTTACTAAGGAGTTTAAGGGCTTGTTAAGCTTTTTGGATAAACTGATCCAATAGTGCAGCTCCATCCATTGGAAGATAAAATCTGATGAGGTTAGAAAAATTACGATGTTATTCTTTCACAAAATTTCCCTCTTGTGATAGTTCAAAAAATTCATTCGTCTTATCATCCTTAAATCCTGGAGGACATAATATTTCTCGTAAGAACCTCTTCATATATTCCCACCTTAGTTGGTTTTGATCAAAATGGTTTAGAGTCAGAGTAGTTCCTCCAACTAGTTTAGGCATGTCGACAATCTTAAGACAACCAAGAGCCATTTTGGTCCACTCTTTGTATTCTGGAACTTTAATTATTCATCCATCGAATCGATACAAACTTTGATGGATTCAGTAAGGATACACCCTTCTCCTTAAAAAGGCCCAGGTTGGGTTTGATGGAGAGTTTGCTTGACATCATGTCTAGCTCTTCGATTGATGGTCCAACTCTTACCGTATTCTTGTAAATCATCCTTCCTTGGACATGCGAAAAATTCATTTTAATTTCTATGATATGCGTACACGATACAAGAGAAAAAAGATGTTTCTATTATATTACTCAAAAATATATTACATCAATTGGAGATTTATTTCATAAACTGGGGAGTTCCTAGGCTCTCATTCCAAATAGGGTAAATCGTGATAGCTATCTTGATATACAACTTTATGGGAGGAAGATGCAAGTAAGATGGTTAACCCTAGAGAGATGTTGTTCTAATGTATGAGATGTTGTTCTAATGTATGCATAGCATCTCTCGAAATCCTATACTCTTGCACTATACCTGATTCTTCCATAAACATTGCTAAGTTTAAGTTTAAAGCATACTAGAGACAAAATTCTAAATCTATCTCTATGACTACTTCTAACTTTGTGGGTTTCATAAATGCGGCCACATGAAAAATCATAAGAGTGGTTTGTTGAAGTAGTGCTCATGAAGTATTTCATGTTGCTACAGAGCTTCTCTTCGATTATTTCTCCAATGTTGGAGCAATATAATGGGTACCTTTACGGGAGGAAGATACAAGCTAAGATGGTTAACCCTAGAGAGATGTTGTTCTAATGTACACATAGCATCTCCGAAAATCCTATACTCCTGCACTATACTTGATTCTTCCACAAACATTTCTAAGTTTAAGTATGAAGCATAGTAGGAACAAAATTCTAAATTTATCTATATGTTTACTTCTTACTTTGTGGGTTCCATAAATACAGCTACATGAAAAATCGTAAGAAGTAGTATTCACAAAGTCTATACTCATTTTAGTTATATAATAATTGGTTTACAACTTACTTTTGGTCTCTAAAACATATTTATAAGTCTAGATGGATGCAAACTAAAAAACTTGTCCTTTGATAAAAACATCCTAAGGACATCTACCATGTTCGTATACTCATGGAAATATATGGGTTGATAGTACCCACATATCTCATAGCAAGCTACTAGGTCAAGTTTCTCCATGGTCATATAAAGCTTAAGGTTCTCTCTAAAATATATATCTCGGTCTACACATGCATTAACGACCAATTTAGGAGGAGGGGTACCATATTCTCTATTAGCCTCTCTCTAAAAGGCCCATGCATGTCTCCACGCTTCACTATAGGGAAGAGAAGGTCTTCAAAATGTGCAATCAGATGTTATTTCTCCATTTGATGTTCCTTGCAATGGAAGTGGTTGAATCAAGGGTAAAGTCAAGATCACCCCATGTCTTTTATCTTTAGGCCATCTTCTTGGCCACAACAACATATTTGAATTATCAGTTTAAATTTATGGTTTAACATGGGCTCTGATACCAAGTGTGAGGATCCTACTACCCAGAATTTCCTCTATGTCCATTGTTCTGAGTAGTAGATCTCCCACTTAAGGCCTCATCAAACATTGTTTGGCCATCAAGCACTTATTAGACTTCTAGTCATTCTACCCAAATAAGCCTTAACGGTGGTTGGAGTTGATGATTCCTCCAAGGAGTTGTCCTACTAGACAGGTTCTCACCCATCAAATCTCACCGATTAGCTAGCAACCTAAGTTACTAGTAGGTGGCCATACTCCTCGCTTGATGGAAACGACTCCCATCTCTACAGTTATCATACCCTTTTTTAACTTTCAAACTTCAATTTCATAATAACCCTACCTGTTTGTTGTTTCTATTTAAAATTTACACACCAATTTTTTAAATAGAAATGTTTCATTTCTATCTTGGAAAGTACCCGGATCATTCGGGTCCACCCTATCACCCACTTTATATATCCTTTTTTAGCTCCTACCCCACAGCCAAGAACCTAGCCTAACCCTGATCAACACCATGGGTTAGCTCACCTGACCTAACCACTAGGTTAATGAATCAGACATTTACCCATAGATATAATCTCCTTTACTTATCCACTCATAAAACAAGAAGATAGTTCTTCCTAAAAGAGTTTGTTATCTCAATGTAAAATAGGACAACTTATTTGATACTAAATGATTTTTACATAGGCTATGCAAGTATGTAGAAGTAATATGCATATGACTCATCAAAAAGCCATCCGACCATTATCGAGTACACCTCACACTATAGACCATTGTTAGGTGTGGCTCACACCACCAAAACATAGCCCAGGACCCTTGGATCCGCCAACTTTGAGTACCTCATGAATTGGGGGCCATGTGGTTGTGTGCACCTCATGAATCGGGGGCCATGTGGTTGTGTGCACCTCATGAATCGGGGGCCATGCAGTTGTGTGGACCACATCCCCTGAAGGATCAATGGACCATTTCTCCTCGTCCCTCACATAAGCTATGCCGAGAAAGAACACTACGCCACTATGAGATTGGTCTACCCATGGAAATGCTTGACATAGAACCACTTATTCATGCTCAATGCTCATTTTAATGATTGTGCAATGCAATGCAAACAAGGGAAAACAGCTTGTAAGTAGTCCAACTCTTAGATTTATCTCCTCATGATTTCTATAACTTAACAGGGTTTACCTTGCCATGATGTAAAGATAGGAAGCAGTATCCCATCACTCAAAAATGCACATAAGCTTGGGAAATAATATCTCAATTCTCATTCTTCCTATTTTACAATGGAGAAGCAAATCTCTAATTGTGCTATAAGATCTTTCTCTAATATTTCCATCGATGCCAAGTTTTGCAAAAGGAGTTCTTCTAAATCTACTTAGAGTTATGTTAGTTAATCATAACTATTTTTGAGTCTTGGTCTATTTCTTTATAAGATCTTGATTAAAGTTATTTCTTAAGATGATTCTACTTTCCTTAATCTATGAGGACTACATCAAGTTCAATTAAGTAGACTCGATTACATTGAAACTATATGTATTTTAAAACTCTTTTCCATTAAACTATCTTTTTCTTAATAACCCTTGCTTCAAAATTTATATTATCTTATCCAAAAGATCTCACTTCATTATTTAACTGTAATTTATTGACCCTAATACCATTTGGGATTTTTAACAGTTTTTAAGTAATTTTGGAGACTCTATGGTTACTAATTTAATATATTCTATGACAGAGATGGCCATGATAGTAGGTCTAAACTTAGTTTCCTAAACTTAAAACCTTTTCAAACCATCAAAAAAATGACTTCAAATTTTCTACTAGTTTAAAGGTTATTTCTCCTTATTTTTAAGGGTCTTTTAGTATATTTTTAGCCCAAATAAATTTATTAAAAATCATGAAAATACTAAACATTATCACTAATCTTTAAAAACACATGAAAAACCTATTGGGATTTAGGAATATGAATAAAGAATCACTTGGAGTTAATTAACCTATTTTTAGATGCTTAAAAATAAAATATTAAAATAAAAGAGTATATTTTTTATTTATTAAAAATCTAATAAGATTATGAAAAACATTTTCAAGGTTAGGAAACCTGTAAGAACCTCTAATATATGATTTGGGTAATTTTCAAAAGCTTAAAAATTATAAAACTAATTTCTAAGAGCAAAAATGAGATTTTTAACTAGTGTTTAAGCCTTTTTGGGAGACTAAAAATTCATATAATGACTAAAATTACTTTTGGTAGTGGAGAACCCTCAATAATATCAAAATCATTGGTTGGGAAATTTTTTACAACCAAGAAAATTTATAAATCACTTTTATAGGCAAAATGCACGCATGCACGTGCTCGTGCGCATGCGCGCGCAAACACACACACACACACACACACACATGCACCTACATAATACACACACATCGACACGCATACACAAGCTTATCCAAATATGTCTTATTTCTTTAGCATGTCTTGTCTCTTAAGAGCCTTCTTTTTTTAAGCATACTTGTCCCTTAATAATGCGAATGCACTCAGCTGGTGACCAAACTTTGCAAGTGTGTACATGTGGGATCCCACCCCCACTCATGTAAATTTTAGTCACCATTTGAGCACATTTGGTTGGAATGTGTGAGCCAAGGGCCCAATTTCTAGGTGGCTCTCTAATGCCAAGACACAATAAAAAGTAGGCCCATGGCCCTAACAGTCCAACCAAATGTGCTTGGTAAGGGTATACATGTGGACCCTACCCTCACTCTTGCAAAGTTTGGTTACTATTCAGTAATAGCCACATCCAGACATGCATACAGATATTTGAGCACATTTTTTGGAATGTGTGGGCCATGGGTCTATTTTTGAGGGGGCTCTCTAAGGCCAAGATATATTAAAAAGTAGGCCCTTGCCCCGCACATTCCAACCAAATGTGCTTGGTTGGTGGTGGCCAAACTTTGCTACAATTGTGTACATGTGAACCCCACCCTCACTCGTGCAAAGTTTGGTTCACCAAAACGAAGCACATTTAGTGACAATATGCAAGCAAGAGCCCCAATTTTGAGGGGGCTCTCTAAGGCTTGACACATTAAAAAGTAGGCCCTTGGCCCCCACATTCCAACCAACTCTGCTCGGATGGTGTGACCAAACTTTTCAAGTGTGCACATGTGGAATCCACTCTTACTCCTACAAAGTTTGGTCACCATCCAATGAGCACATTTGGTTGGAATATGTAAGCCAAGGGTCCCCAATTTCAAGGTGGCTCTCTAAGGCCAAGAAACATTAAAAAGTAGGCCTTGGCCTACACATTCAAATAAAATGTGCTCATATGCTAATAAAAGTTTGTAAGCATGTACATGTGGATATTGTATTCACTCTTGCAAAGTTTGGTCACCATCCAAGCACATTTAATTGGAATGTGAAGGCCAGGGGTCCAATTTTAAAGGGGCTCTCTAAGGCTAAAACATATTAAAAAGTACGGCCTTGGCTTACACATTCCAAACAAATGTGCTCGGATGATACCACATTTTGCAAGTGTATACATGTGGACCTCACCCTCACTCTTACAAAGTTTGGCCACCACATTCGAGTACATTGTAGCCACGGGCCCAATTTTGAGAGCCTCTCGACTCTCACATTCCAACCACATGTGCTCGGATGGTGAAATAAAATTTGCAAGTGTATACATCGGACCCTGTTAGAATTAGGGTTACGGTTGCAACAATGCACACACACAAGATAGAGAAGCTTGAGAGCACACAAACTCACTAGATTAGAATAAACAAATGTGTGCCAGATACAAAAGATAAGTACACACCCCAAAATGAATAGATAAGAGGGTGTACATACGCATAGCGGAAAAAACCTCCTAGTGAGGGAAAAAAATGTGTTCACACACATCACTACCATATAATGCTACAAATCCCCCTCTGGAGTGATGATGTGAACATGTATAGGGTATGGTCGATCAATCCTAAAAAGGTAGTAAACCCAAAGCTTCACGAAAAGCTTTAAACTTTTCACGCGAGGAAGAGCCTTCATGAATAAATTTGCCATGTTGTCATGTGTAGACACATAGACCAAGCTGATCTCTGCTACAAAGAGTCTTTCCCTGACATAGTGGTAATGCACCTCAATGTGCGTAGTGTTAGCATGAAACACTGGGTTCCTTGCAACTACTAATGCGCTATGGCTATCAGTGAAAATCGTAGTGCTAGACGACTTTCCAACACCCAAATCAGCCATAAGATGTTTGAGCCACACACACTCAATTGTAGCTGTAAAAGCTGCCTTGTACTCAGCTTCACAGCTGGAAGTGGCCACTGTAAGCTACTTCTTACTGAGCCATGATATACATGAATCACCAAGGCGAAACCAAAACCCACTAGTGAACACTCGTGTGCCATAACATCCAGCCCAATCTGAATCACTGAAAGCATGCATATGTGACTCACTCCCCTTTGGATAAAATAATCCAAAATATTGAGTTCCGTGTAAATAACAGAAAACGTGCTTAACAGCCTACCAATGCTTTGTACCTAGGCTATGCATAAATCTGCTCAACTGTGAGATCGCATACTGTATGTCTGGCCTCGTGTTGCACACATAAAGAAGGGATCCAACAGCCTACTGATACAAACCAGCATCAAAAGATTCTCCTACATCTTGAAGACTAAGTCGAGTACTTGTCTCCACAGGTGTAGCCACAAGTTTACAGTCTTCAAGATTAAACCTCTTGAATAGCTTTTGTATATATTTAGACTGCAGCATAACAATGCCATCATTGCGCTGCATAAACTGAATCCCCAAATAGTAATGCAAGGGCCCCAAATTTGACATCTTAACAATGATTGCAAATCAGCCTTAAAGGCTAAAATCTGATCTATATCGGGTCCCGTGAGCGGCATGTCATCAATGTATAGAACGATGACCCAAAATGTGTCTTTACTCCTCTTCACATAGAGGGTACTCTCAGTTGGATTATTGCAAAAAACATGTGCAACCAAGTATACATGAATCTTCTCATACCATGCTCTAGGAGCCTCCTTAAGGCCATAAAGAGACTTTTTCAACCTGCATTCTTTAAACTCTTCTCCTTTCACAGCAAAACCAGGAGGCTCTGATACATACACCTCCTCATGTAAATCACCGTTCAAGAATGCAATCTTAATGTCTAACTAATGTACATTCCACCCATGATGTCCTGCCAAAGCAATGAGACACCTAACGGTAGTCATACGAGATGTGGGTGCAAAGGTTTCATCATAATCAATGCCCTTTTGCTAGGCATACCCCTTTGCAAATAAGTATGGCCTTGTAGCGATCAATGCTACCATCTGGTTTGTGTTTTAACTTGTAATCCCACTTAGTAACAATGGCCTTCTTGCCACAATGAGGTAGATTGTCAAATACCAGGTGTCATTCTTGAGTATAGCCTGCATAGCATGCATCCAATGATCATCATCCTGTGCTTCCTCAAAGGAAATAGGTTCCTCCTCATTACATAAAGTAGAAATGAGAACATGATCCACATGAAAATAATTTGTATGATGAGAACTTGCACGAGTTCTGCTAGGTAAAGGAGTTGCCAATTTGCTATCCCTCAATGTCTGCACAAGTCAATTTAGTATACGCCTAGATTCTTCTATGGCTGCTCTCTCCTCATCCACTACATCCTCAATAATTGCCTTATCAAAAGGTGATTTGTAGGCTGATTTTGCACCTGTAAAGGTTGAATTTTAACACACTTGGTTGAGCATTCAATCGCTCTACATATGGCTGCCCTCCATTAAACAAAGGTAGGAGCGAATCAAACATGTCCTATGAGCATACATTCTACTATTTTTTTGCATAAAAGCATGGGCTGAATTGAGTTTTTGACAAGAACAACATCTCTACTTACCAAATTCCGCTTTGAGGCTGGATGGTAGAGTCTATATCCCTTGCTTTCTGAACTCTATCCCACAAATATGCATTTAATTGCTTTATCATCAAGCTTACTGTGTTGTTGCTTAGGCACAAGAGCATAAGCAACATTCAAAAACACAAAAATGAGCCATAGAAGGCTTCCTTCCATGCCAAGCTTCATAAGGAGTTTTAGACTGCAAAGCCTTGGTAGGGCATTTGTTCAACACATAGTTTGTGCACATAGTTGCCTCTAACCAAAAAACCATGAGGTAAATCTTAGGCTTTCACCACACATCGTGCCATCTCTATGAGAGACCTATTCTTCCTCTTAGCCACACCATTTTGTTGTTGTGTGTATGGCACTATACATTGATGCCTTATGCCTTTTTCAGCCATATATGCATGAAATTCCTTGGACATATAATCCCCCCCTCGATTTGAATGAAGGGTGCCAACTTTACATTCACATGCATTTTCAGCCATGGATACAAAGTGCCTAAAGCACATAAAAACCTCTGACTTCTGCTTTAATGGATACACCCAACTATATCTGGAGTAATCATCAATAAAAGTGACGAAGTAGAGATATCCCCCAATAGATGGTGTCCTCATAGGACCACATACATCACTATGTATAAGCTGTAATTTCTTAACAACTCTCATAGATCTATCCTTTGGAAATGATGCCCGATGCATTTTACCAAGAATACACCCCTCACATACATGTCTAGCAGGGGTCTCAAGAGTTGGCAACTCAGACACCATATCATGCGTTTGAAGGCGTAACAAACTACTATAATTCAAATGGCCAAATCGTGCATGCCATAATTCTACATCACTCATAGCACAAGTTATAGAGACTGAGCAAGCATCATGCTTCAACTGTTCAAATATATCCATCTTGTATAGGCAATGAAACAAGGTACCTGAGGCAATGATAGAATAACACCATCATTTCTATCCTGAACTATGTATCTCTCATCCACAAAATTCACCATCAAGCCTGACAAGGCTAAGGCTGAAAAACTGACAGCAAGTTCTTCCTAATGCTTGGCATATATAAAACTTTAGAAATAGTAAATGCGCCCCCATTTGCAGCAGTGAGCACAACTCTATCAACTCCTTTGACAGGATATGAGGAACCATATGCACATGTGATGGTTCCTGCACTTGGGATAGATTCCAGAGATGAGAATAATTTTTTTTGTGAAGTAATGTGCTTATTAGCACCACTGTCAAAGTACCAAGCATTCGATTTTGTCACTGACATATGCATACATCAGGGTCATAACTGCAATGTACAGTCCATGCCCAATCATCTTGAGTAAAACTTGCATAATTCTCCTTCTCTAGCTTTTTCTTGCAGTCATTTATGTAGTGCCCTGGTTTCTGCAATAGTGAGACTTGCCCTTCTTTTTAGGCTTATCACCTTCTTTCTCTACATCCTTACCTGATAATTCCAATTTTGGCTTATAGCAGCCACCATGCGAAGAAGCTTTACCTTTGCCTTTAACTGGCAACAAAAGCTTGGTCACCAACTCGCATAATAGATCTGTTTTGCATAGACTACTCTTCTTGCAAGAGTATTGAAACCAGCTCATCAAATGTAAGGGTATTTGGATTTTCCTTCATCATGAGTCTAAGGGTAGAGGCAAAACTTTGATAAGAATCCGGCAATGCATTGAGAACTGTGGGCACCAATGTACTATCAGGATATATCTCATCCACATTAGCGAGCTGCTCTTTAAAATCTTTGATCTTGGTCAAGAAGCTATTCATTGAGTCTCCCTCATTCATGTGCTCAGACTATGCAACACATGCTTCATTGCGCACTTGATATAATGCAGTAAGTGCATTCCATGCCTGTTTTGAAGTCTTACATGACCGAATATGAGGAATAATGTTTCGCTTCATAGAAAGTGCAAGCAATGCATGTGCCTATGCATCTCTTCCATCCCATCTCATTTGAGCAGCAGTGGGAGGTACTGGTGGTGCATGTGGAGGAGCCACATTTGTGTCATATTCTACTTCAGATGTGCTTATAGCACCTAGTTGCACTAGTAGTTGTGAAACAGGATGAGTTTCACTACCACTGACCACATTCCAAAGGCCTTTAGTAACCAGTACATGTCTTGTCATAAAGGACCACAATGGGTAGTTAGTCCCATCAAGTTTGTTCTCAAACAACATGTTGAATACACCACCTGCTAACCATGACTGTCTACTAAATGCAAAATCTTTTAACACACTGCAAGTACTCAATATTCACTGATGCAATCCCAGATGGTTGCCAATTGATTGAATCACCTGCAAAGTGTATGAAAAATAACACAGAGTAGAGAATAGAGTGTTACTGGTGAAAGTATGATGTTGTTGAAGACACTGTAGATGCTGTTGCACACAAATCTTTGTCGCTGCATAGCTTAAACACCCAAAATCGAACAAAACCAATCCAAAATGACACCTCTCTAGAACGTCTGTAGAATCCTTGCGATGCCCAAAACGCGCCCGAATCGCACCGTAGACCTTGAAAACGTTGTATACATTGTATATAGCACACGACATTTTATACCTTCTTCTCCTAAGAGGGTATCTCAATCGGAGATAGAAAAACAAGGTCGTGAGGAGGGAGATAGACTACTAGATCAAGTGTCAAGGAAGCTAGCTCTGATACCAATTGTTGGAATTAGGGTTAGGGTTGCAACAATGCACACACACAAGATAGAGAAGCTTAAGAGCACACAAACTCACTAGATTAGAATAAACAAATGTGTGCCAGATACAAAAGATAAGTACACACCCCAAAATGAGTAGATAAGAGGGTTTACATACGCATGGGGAAAAAAACCTCCTAGTGAGGGAAAAAGTGCCCCAGTGGTCCTACGTGTGTTCACACACATCACTACCATATAATGCTACAGACCCACCCTCACTCTTACAAAGTTTGGTCATCAACAGCACATTTAGATGGAATATGTAGGCCAGAGTAAAAGGTTTATGGCCTAAACTCCACCTCGCTTTGCAAATAGAGAGATAAATGACACCAACCAAATAGAGACCAAATGATGCAATAATCAAACATGGAATATAAATTACAGTAAAAAAGTGAGACATCAATATAATAAAAAAATAAAAATCCAAAGTAAAACCCTCGATGATAGCAAACTAATCATCGACACCCTCTCTAGCTCTTAAAGCATATAATATGCTCTCATATGGGCTCATCTACATGGAGTTGCCACTAGAGAAGTCACACGTCACATTTTTTATAGCTTGGAACTCGATCAAGATGGAGCTTGATCACAATCACAAGATGAGAGAGGACGTAGGCCTCACGATCAACTCGGTACTACTGGAATCGAATGCATCTCCCATGCTTACAAAGCTGTTGAAAGGAGTATCTTACCACGACCTTGCTATGTCCATCAAATTGAACCCCATGACCATCCATGGCATCCTTGTTGATAGTTCTCTTCAACATAGAGCATCTTAAAAAATAGTAGTCTACGTGGTCATTACCATCAAGGGCAATGATGGCAAAGACATCATCCATGGTCAATAAATCTGTAAGTTGGTCATTGACAACTGTAAAAATGGCACCAACATTATGTGTTATATATAGGTACAATAACATGATGCAAACATCTAAAAAAATAGTAGTCTACGTGGTCATTGCCATCAAGGGAAATGATAGCAAAGACATCATCCATGGTCAATAAATCTGTAAGTTGGTCATTGACAACTCGAAAAATGGCACCAACATTATGTGTTATATATAGGTACAATAACATGATGCAAACATGGCACCAACATCATGTAAGTACAATAACATGCATTGGATTTTTTGGTGAAATTATCCACTCGCTCCAAGGATCTGCCCATGCTTCTCCCCTAAGTCACCATCCATGTATGTTCCACAAAAGTACTCAAACCATCATGTGAAGGTAGTGGGGTTGCATTTCATGTGGGAAGTGCTCTGAATAGAATGGAAGCCTAAATTGAAGTAGATTGTTGGCAATCAAATGCCACTGACCAATATGTGCTCTGAGAATGGAGAGGAAGCCCAAAGTGCCTAGAACTATCTAGTAGTTAAATGCCCCACATAGTGCTCCCATCTATGCTGCCATCCATCTTATACCTCATGTGTGATGCAAGGGTGCTCCTAACCACCCTTGCATCACACATGAGGTATAAGAAGAGGCTATGCTACCACTCAAGTGCTATGTACACCACCTACTCTGCATCTTTATACCTCTCTACATAGAGCCAAAGCTAGCGATGTTGTAAAATGTGCTTCATGCACTCACTAGCACCATCATTCTTCCCTTCCCATGGCTCAAAAAAGCTCCAAATAACCTATTTTTTTGATCTCTGAGTGCCACCTATATAGCCAATAGAATTGTCTCAAAGACTTGATTGACCACCACATCCCTCATACCAAATCCACCGCCATTGATGCCATGTGACTCCATGATCCCTCATAAATGTATCGTGAAGGGAGAAACAATGATATACAAAATGTACATCATGCGAGTGATCATCATCACTAATGTAAAAATGGTACTCCCTAATGATGATGCGAGCCTTTGGGGTGATAGCAACTCCATTCAATTTTATCTCTGCATGATGATAGTGATATACACCATAATAACAACCTAAACATGCAATAAAACTTATCTTAAATGCATTAATCAAAAGATATCTATTACATCATAATATAATTGAGGATTTATGCTTTCTCTGAAAAGTAGTACCTCATGATAAGTTGGGTACGCGTAACTCTTAGCAAAGTCCACCAGATGACCACACCGATGGGAAACTTCTCCAAGCATACATGGAACTGCCAGCCTTGCCACTTGACACAATGGGCATGCCATATATAAGGATAGATGTGCTTTCTATAGTAAACAATGTTGGTGGAGTATGTTCCTCCATAAGCTACAACCTCTTGGAGTGCCCCCCACCATCTGGTGCACTATATACTCATATTGCTACTAATGTACTATTGCCTTGATGTCATTGCCATCTCTCTTAAGTATAGGTAGTGGTGCCAACTCCCCACAGGCACCACATGTCCCCTTGACACTACACTGGAGGTGATGGTATAAGGTAATTGACTCGTGGTTAACACAAAGGAGAGTATATGAAATTGCATCGGCTACTAGCAGGCCTCCCATTGTTTCCAGTAAGGGAACATAACACATTATAGTAGAGCTGAAACTCCACATAGTTTTGACAATAATATGTGTCATGCTACGAGAGTAGTGCACAAAACCATCACTTCCATCACTCAAAACATCTTTGGCTAATTTTGAGGTGAGGGTGTGCCTTCACAAATTGAGTATATAGCTCAGTTTGACTCACCTCAAGAAAGCAAGCCCCATGCTCAATAACACACCCTTTGAGACTCTTTTCCACGAAATGTTTTCTTTATGAACACAGTGGTGATGTTCTACAATTCTTCTCTCAAAATTGCTCTAGTAGTGATCAAACAATTACACCTAGGAACATAACCACTAAAAGCTCACAATTCCCTAGCATCATCCACATCTAGACTTTGTCTCCTTATAAGGAACCACCTCTATGTGAAGAATACGAGATGTAGCTCTGATCTCACCTACCATGTGGGGTCTACATATGGCTACTATAATAGCGCAACAAACGACCAAGACATCTAAAGTATTTATCTTCTTGATCAATGCATATGACTAACAAACACTATTGAGGACCTTGATTCCTGCTCTCCCATATATATTATACCTTTAAATTATATATATATATATATATATATATATATATAATAACAATTATCTATTTTTAAAAATAAAATCTAGATTGACCTTAATAAGATTGTTTAATTCATGTATATTTAAAAAATTTATCATATCATAATATTATTTTACTTACATGTGCATTGATTATCTATAAATTAAACATATAGGTTTTATATGCATGTGAACCTATGCATGGCTGTATCCATGTATAGAGTGAATGATGACATGGTAACTCGAGTTGATGATGTGGCATGGTGGATTACGGAAGTGGCATACACATGGCATGCATGCAAAGGGCTAGGTGTGGTGTACGTGTTGTGCACATACAAGAATATAACTTGTGAGCACCTACAACGCGAGGGTGAATGTACACATGCAAAGTGCATGTGTGTACATGATGAACTGTGTATGCATACACACCTCGCATGTAGGTTTAATGTGCGCATACAAAGTGCACGTGCACGTACATGTGCGTATGTAAGAATGCAAGTTGTGAGATGAGTGCAAGCGGGGTGTGTATGCACACAAGGGTGAATGTGCATGCATGAAGTGCACGTGCACGGGTGAATGTGCATGCACATTTGTGTGTACGCATGTGCATGTGTAATGTGTGAAGGTGGGGTGTGCGTGCATGTGAATGAATGTGCACGTGCATGTGCAAATGTGTAAGTGTGTGTGTGTGTGTGTGTGCATGTGCACAGAGGTGTGTGCACATGTGTCCATGTGTAGTATATGAAGTGCAAGTGTTGCTAGTGTATATATATGTGCGGGCACAAATTAATAAGGTGTAAGGGTATGTGCATGTGCGCGTGTGGTGTGCCAATACATGGGGGGAAATGCATGTGTGTGTAGAGGTGAATGAATGTGCACGAACAAGGGGTGTATGTGTGCATGTGTGTGTGTAAATGTGTGAATATGTGTGCAAATGTGCATGTAAGTGGTGCAAATATGCATGTTTTTAGATATTTAATGGTTATGGTAACATTTTTGGGTTTTTTAATGTTTTTTATCATTCCCGATGAAGGTAGTGTGGCTGTATACTTAGTGGGGAGGGGGCTACATTACATAAGTAGGGGGTGGCAAATCTCCGCTCATGCTTGGGCTTTGGGTCAAATGGTGGCTTGGTGTTGTACTTAACTTTGCTAGCCAGGGTACTCTTGGATACCCATTCTTTCTTGGTGGACTCCTTGTTAAGGTTGAGGTTTGGGGGGTGGTCTTCGTCTCTATTTTGGCGAGGTGTTGGTTCTCCAATAGGGTTAAGGGGGGGGCTAATTGTGGTGAGGTGAGAGTGTTGTGTAGTGTTAGAGGTTACCTAAAGTGGTGGCTCCTTGGTGATTATGTTGACGCCATCACCACCATATCCAAGATCATGGAGATTGTCGGTCTCTTGTACGTGATAATAACACGACGTTCATTTTGTCTTTCAAAAATAGTATCCTAGCTCATTCATGGGAACTATTTTATGTCCTTTGGTTTTGTGGCTATGGAGGGAGGGTTCTTAATGGGGCATGGTTCGTCCTCTTCCTCTCCGGTTTTGGTTCAGCTCTATCGGTTCAGATGTGTGGGCTCTTAAATTCCCATTCAGCTAGTGATAGTCTCTCTAAAGTTACAAATTTCCTTATAGAAGAGAACTTATTAGAGCTTGGACCTTTGAGGATAAGAAGTTTGTGAGGTCTGCTATATCTTGCGTGGTCGATACTCGCACTCACTAATTCATACTCACTTTGAGGTGGGCTAGCACCTACTAATGTGCAAGGCATCTACACTGGTCTTTCCCTGGAGGTGCTGCCTCTAAAGGGGATGAGATAAAGTCCTTCACTGATCGCCTTAGAGAAACATAGAAGGCTAACTTTCACCTCCCACTGACAGTGCACCTAGCAATATAGGGCTTGGTTGGATTGGTTCTAGAGGAAGGGGCTCCGGAACTAGTTCTTTTTGTGGCCTCTTAAGAATGGATATGAGTCTATTTGAAGCCTTGGGAAAACTTTAAGGCTCCCTCACTAGTCTATGATTGGCTCTAGGGATAGGGTGGTGTGGGATATGCTCAAGCAAGGTTAGTGGTTTGTACTCAACCACTTGCTGTGACACTATGGGGCTCTAGGGATAGGGTGGTGTGGTATACACTCAAGCGAGGTTAGTGGTTTGTACTCAACCACTATGGGGCTCTAGGGATAGGGTGGTGCAGTATACACTCAAGTGAGGTTAGTGGTTTGTACTCAACCACTTGCTCTAACACTATGGGGCTTAGTTGGATTGGTTCGAGTGGCAGGAGCTTTGAAACTAGTTCTTTGCAGCCTCTTAAGAATGGATACGAGTCTATTTGAAGCCTTGGGGAAACGCTGAGGCTCCCTCACTAGGTCTATGATTGACTCTAGGGATAGGGTGGTGTGATAGAGGGGTGACCATAGGTGGACTGGCCTTGGTTAGTTTAGAAATCCACCTATGCCTTTTATAACATCAAGGCTATATAACAAACCCAAAAAGTCCAAAAGATTCAGATTTTGGGGGATGACGTAGGCAGAGAACCCATGACAACATAAAATAGAATTTAAAAATAAAGGGAGAGTTTCCCCTATAGATGACTAATATGCTGATGAAGATCTTCTTGTTATAGCTCATAATGTCAATGTAGCTCTTGATCTTCTTTGTGTTGATGTAGATGCCCTTGGTCTTCTTCATCCTTAATTTCATTGTGTAATGAAATCCATGTAGGCAAAGATGGATCATATTCTCAATGTGTTCATGAAGACTAACATGATGATAATGCATGTCCCGTTCAGATGATAATGCGTTGAATCTTCTTAAGGGGTTCTTAGCCTTATCAATGGCTTGTGTCTTGCCCTTGTACAATTGATTTATGACATGATAGATGAATTACATGAAGCATTCAAGCTCAAAAATTTCATTGTCCCAAACAATGCTAATATAAATTTATATCCGAATTCGGATTAACAAATTGACCACTCAAATCAAGGGGCAAGTCTGATTTAATTCTTTACAGAGGTTTAACAACACTTGAATTTAAGATATTAACCACTAATGGTCCTAAAAACCTTAGATGATTAGCACTAATCAAGGTATTAGAAAAAGCAAATTTTTGTTAGTTGAGCAAAAAATACCATGATTTGGAGAGCACAATCGGAGGGGAAAAATCAAGGGGCTTTCTTAATATGAAGCTTTGGAAAGCAATAGAAAGTCCCCAATGGTATGATTAAACCCTTGATGACACCAATTAATGAATGGAATCAGCACTAATTACCTGCTTGATGACAGAGAGTTGAAAATGATTATTTTCTTGAATCTCCTCCTTCTTGAATCATTTTGCTTCAAGATTTGGGATATGCATAGCTTGTTGACCCAATAAGTGATCCCAAGAGCAATTAGAACTTCATTGATTGTAGGTATCGATTTTTGTTGATTAAGCTACATTTTGAGAAATTTTTAATACGCTTCTCCTGGCTGTTCTTCTGAACCAAAAGAGCTCAAACTTTATGAGCTTATAGCTATTACCAAAAAGTAGCACGATAGCTAAGAGTAATCGGGCCAATTTAAAGTAGCAAAGATGAATTTGTGAAAAGACTCCATAAATAAGCAACAATTTACAGTGACTGTTTGCGGCGGCGGCGGCCGATTCGTGGCATTTTTTGATGAACCCCTTAAAGTGTAGCTTAGCAAAGGGTTAGGTTGATACTCCTATGAGGATTCACAAGGATATGCAATTGGAGAAGGAGAATGACATGATTTTGTGAGAGGGGGTAAAGCTGCATTTTTATAAGGAAGAGGAAAAATGGTAAAAAAGATAAAATGAGTAATTAATTGCTAATCATGGTTAAGATATGTGATGATGAGTAAAGATTAAGCATGAATCACTAAGAAGCATGGTTGTGATACCATGTTGGCAATCACAGGATCAACCACCATGGAGCTATGGAGAATGAAATCTCTCCATGGAGGAAGAAGAAAAGAGAGAAGAGAAACCTTGAGAGAGCAAGTTGGACACAACACAAGGTGATTGTATTATGAACGAGATGAGAGATGAATCAACCACCAAGTACAATATCCTTTTATATGAGGAAGAAGAAGAGAGAGAAGAGAAATCTGGCTCCATTCTTTGTTGGATATCTAGGGGGGTTGTCGGGTTTTGTCCCCTTTGCCTTGCTCATCCAGATATTTCCTAGACAGTATTGCAAAGAAGTCTCAAAGTTGCCATTAGGTGTATGTATGCAAATTGAGGTCACTAGTTGTGTGACAGTTTGGGTGTAGTGTAGTATCGCTCTCTACAGAGAATACAACAGTTTGTGTAGGTCAAACAAGAGTGCTATTTTTGGTAAAATTGTGTTGCAGACAAGATGTCAAATGATGGAATAAACCAGATTGTTGCAGGGAAGCTTGATAAGAACAACTTCCATGCTTGGAGGTTCAGATTGACCAATTTCCTGATGGGAAAAGGTTATTGGGACTACATTGAAGGTGAACATGAGGAGGCACCACAGATACTGGAGATTAATCCAACTACTATACAAATGTAAAAGAGTTCAAGGATTAGAAACAAGGAGCAAGGAAAGTCATGTATTGGATTTCTATTAGTATACATGACACCATGATTGGGCATATACAGGATGGCAAGTCACCTAAGGAGGCATGGGACACCTTGGTGAAACTGTATGAAACTAACACCAAGGCACGAAAGATTCAGTTGAAGAATGAGCTTCATACCGTGTGGAGAAGAATAATATGTCTGTGAATGATTATGCCGTGAAGATCAAGGGCATTGTGGAATCTCTTGCATCAATTGGTATTTCTGTTGATGAGATGATGATAAGGTGGAAGTGTGTCTACATGATCTCGGGCCACAATACAAGGCATTCAAGATGTCTATCAGACTCGGGAGAACATTCCCAACTTCACAGATTTGGTGTGAATACTGATCATTGAAGAGAAGAACTTGGGTGAAGATCAACAGTTTTCACAAAACAAAAACAGTTCAGAGCAACAGGCATTCTACACAAGTGCATGTAGAGGATTCCCAAGATTCGCAAAACAGCAACACACATGTGGAAGAGGCCAATTTAGAGGCAAGGGGAGCCAAAGAGGTCGTGATAATTGGTAAAGTCAACATAATGATACACGAGGCTATTTTTACTATAATAAGCCTGGGCATGTGCAGGTAAATTGCTATATGAAGCAGAGTGACATGTGAAATGGAAAAGTGCAGCAAAACAACTATGCATCCTCTAGCAAAAATAATGAGGATAGTGAGAGGTTGTTTTTTATGCAACATGTGGTTAATGTTGTGTCTGGAAATGATGTAGCAACATGTTGATTCAGGCTCTTCGAACCACATGACAAGTCATGGTGAGTGGTTCAAGGAAATGAAGAGTTTTGAAAGACCAAGTTTTGTTGAAACAGGAGATGACACTGCTCATCCGATTGCCCATGTTGGAGATGTGCCATTGTCTATACAGGATGATAAGGTGAAGTACCTTGCAGATGTACTTCATGTTCCAAACATTACAAAGAATTTGGTTTCATAGTTGGCCAGATGATTGAGCAGGGTTTGCAGGTTCGATTTAATTCTGATGGCTATTATGTAGAAGACTTTAAAGATAAGTGCAGGTTGGTTGCAAAAGGCAACAGAGTGGGCATAATGTTTACATTGAATGTAAATATGCCTAAAGTGAGTGCTGCAATGTTTGCAAATGGTTCATGAGTGGTTACATATATAGACATTTGGCATAAGAAAATTGGGCATGTAAATGTGCAAAGAATGAAGTCTATGCAGACTAAAGAAATTGTGATAGGGCAACCTAAATTTAAAGTTGAAGGTATGCAAAAAGTTTGTGAAGCATGTCAATTTGGAAAGCAAACAAGACATGTATTTTCACATGATAGAAATGTGAGCAGGAATGTACTAGATGTTGTGTATTCAGATGTATGGGGTCTTGCGAAGATTATGTCTATGGGTGGTTGTAGGTACTACGTAACATTCATTGATGACCACACGAGGAAAGTGTGGGTGTACTTCATCTCATGAAGGAGAAGAGTGAAGTGTTGACTCATTTTTTGAATTTCGGAGTTAGGCTGAAAAACAAACAGGAAAGCATGTGAAGTTCCTAAGTTCAGTGGGGAGGGGGAGAATACTTCTCCAATGAGTTCTCTAAATTCTTACGAAAGAATTGCATTCAGAGACAATTTACATATGGATACACTCCGTAGCAAAATGGAGTTGCTGAGCGAGAAAATAGGCACATTGCAGAGATAGCACGAGCATTAATGGTTGAGAAGAATATGCCACATAGCTATTGGACTGAGGCTATGTTTACAACAGTTTATATCATGAACAAGACTCCTACTGCAGCCATACATGATGTAATGCTAGAGGAGAAGTTTATTGGCAAGAAACCTGATTTGTCTCACTTGAAAGTTTTTGGATGTATTGCATATGTGTATGTGCCAGATGAGTTGTGTACTAAGCTAGATCCAAAAGCAGAAAATGTGTCTTTATTAGGTATTCCCTTGAGTAAAAGGGATATAGATGTTTTAATCCTGCTACAAGTGAACTGAGAGTAAGCAGGGATGTTGTATTTGATGAGATAAGTATTGGTATGTTGCTGAAAAAGATGCTATTGTTGGGACTGATGTAAGTGGAAATGTGGTTGCACAAAATGCAAGTCAACAAATCACAGTCATTGAGAGTGGACCAGAAGATTCCTCATCCAGCGGTTCTGTTGATAGACCATGGAGTGGCAAGCTCCGTCATCATACCAGTCCTGAAAATGTAGTTGGTGTATCACATAAAGGCAAAGAAAGTGGTTGAGCCCTTTAGGGTTGAGCCCTTTGGTATGCTTGATATTTCTACACGGCATTCTCTTGTTGATGGAGATTCTATTGGCTCGGAGATGAGCCTTGATGAAGCTTGGGATTCCAGCAATGAGGACACCTGGTGTGAAGAAGGCTATGGAAGCCATAGTTGCAAAGTTATGAAGATTTGGAAGAGTCAAAAATCCTATGCAGAGGTTGACTTATGATGGTTATGTGGCACATCACTATGTGTATATGGCAAAAGTTGTGCAGCTTGTAGAACCCACATGTTTTGATGAGGCTATTGGAAATGTGTGTTGGTAGAAAGATATGGATGAGGAGATGGATGCATTGTATGGAAATGAGACTTGGGATTTGGTGCCATTGCCTGAAGGTAAGAAATCTATTGGCTATAAGTGGGTGTATGAGGTGAAACACTCTCTAACTCTTTCTCTCTGTCTCTCTCTCTCTAGCAGTCTCTTTCTCTAACTATGTCTCTCTCTAATTATGTCTCCATATTCCTCTCTGTCTAACACACACTCTCTCTCTAACTCTCTCTCTCTCTCTCTCAATCTCTCTCGAACCTCTCAAACTCTCTGTAACTCTCTCATTAACTCTTTGTAACTCACTCTCTCTCTCTCTAACTCTTTGTAACTCTTTCTCTACCTTACTCTCACCCACACTCTCTCTCTATTTCTCTCGAACACGCTTTCTCTCTCTCTCTCTCTCTCTCTCTCTCTCTCTCTCTCTCTCTCTCTCTCTCTCTCTCTCTCTCCATCTTTATCTGTCTAACTCGCTTTCTCTCAAACTGACAAACTTTCTCTCTCTAACTCTCTAAACACTCTCTCTCTATCTCTAACTCACTCACTTTACTCTCTCTCTCTCTCTCTCTCTAACTTTTTATCTCTCTCTCTACCTCACTCTCACTCTCACTCACTCTCCCTCTAATTCCTTCCCACTCTCTCTGTCTTTAACTCTCTCCCACTCTCTCCGTCTTTTACTCTCCCCTACTCTCTAGCTTGCTATCTATTTTCTCTCTAATGCTCTCCGTCTTTAACTCTCCGCTCTAACTCTGTCTCTATCTCTCCTAGCTTTCTCTCTCCGTCTCTCCTCTCTCTCTCTCTCTCTCTCTCTCTAGATTTATCTCCGACTCCATCTCTCTCTAGATTTATCTCCAACTCCATCTCTTTATCACATACACTCTCTCTCTAACTCTCTATCTCTATCTTTCTCTAACTCTCTCTCACTAACTCTAACTAACTAACTCTCTCTAACTCTTTGTAACTCTTTCTCTACCATACTCTCACCCACTCTCTCACTCTCTCTCTCTCTCTAACTTTCTCTCTACAACACTGTTAATCAGTCTCAAACACACACACACACACACTCTCTCTCTCTCTCTCTTCCCCCCCACTCTCTCTCTTTCTCTTCACCTCTCTCTCTCTCTCTCTCTCTCTCTCTCTAAGTCTGTATCCCTCTTACTCTGTCTAACTCTCTTTCTGTGTCTCTTAATATCTCTTAACTCCCTCTATTTGTCTCAAACTGGCCATCTCTCTCTCTCTCTCTCTCTCTCTCTCTCTCTCTCTCTCTCTCTCTCTCTGCCTCTAATTCTCTCTCTCACTAACACTTACTCTCTCTCTCTCTCTCTCTCTCTCTCTCTCTCTCTCTCTCTCTGTGCCTCGAATTCTCTCTCTCACTAACTCTCTCTCTCTCTCTCTCTCTCTCTCTCTCTCTCTCTCTCTCTCTCTCTCTCTCTCTTTAACTTTCTCAATCTCTTTTACTCTCTCTCCCCCCTCTATTTCTCTCTCACTTGCTAACAATCTCTCTCTCTCTCTCTCTCTCTCTCTCTCTCTCTCTCCCCAACTCTCTCTTTCTCTCACTTAATGTATCTCCTTCTAACTCTCTATCTCTCTCTCTCTCTCTCTCTCTCTCTCTCTCTCTCTCTAACTCTCTATCTCATTCTTTCTCAATCTAACTCCTCTCTCTCTAACTTTTTTATAACTCTCTCTCTACCTCACTCTCACTATCACTATCTTGCTCTCTCTAACTCTCTATAATAGTCTATCTCTTGAACTGTCTTGAACTCTCTCAATCTCTCTTGCTATCTCTAACTCCCTCTATTTCTCTCTCTAGCTCACTAACTCTGTCTTTCTCTCTAACTCTCTCTGTCTTTAACTCTCTCTAACTCTTTCTCTCTGTCTCTCTCTCTCTAGCAATCTCTTTCTCTAACTATGTCTCTCTCTAATTATGTCTCCATATCCCTCTCTCTCTAACACACACACTCTCTCTAACGCTCTCTCTCTCTCTCTCAAACCTCTCAAACTCTCTCATTAACTCTTTGTAACTCTCTCTCTCTCTCTCTCTCTCTCTCTCTCTAACTCTTTGTAACTCTTTCTCTACCTTACTCTCACCCACACTCTCTCTCTCTCTCTATTTGTCTCGAATACGCGCTCTCTCTCTCTCTCTCTCTAACTCTCTCCATCTTTATCTGTCTAACTCGCTTTCTCTCAAACTGACAAACTTTCTCTCTCCAACTCTCTAAACACTCTCTCTCTATCTCTAAGTCACTCACTTTACTCTCTCTCTCTCTCTCTAACTTTTTCTCTCTCTCTCTCTACCTCACTCTCACTCTCCCTCTTAACTCCTTCCCACTCTCTCCATCTTTAACTCTCTCCCACTCTCTCCGTCTTTTACTCTCCCCTACTCTCTAGCTTGCTAACTATTTTTCTCTCTAATGCTCTCCGTCTTTAACTCTCTCTAACTCTGTCTCTATCTCTCCTAGCTTTCTCTCTCCCTCTCTCCTCCTCTCTCTCTAACTTTGTCTCTATCTCTCCCTCTCTCCTTCTTTCTCTCTCTCTCTCTCTATTGCTCTCTCTCTAATAGTCTCTCTCTAACTCTGTCTCTCTCTAGATTTATCTCCAACTCCATCTCTTTATAACATACACACTCTCTCTCTAACGTTCTCTCTCTCTCTCTCTCTCTCTCTCTCTCTCTCTCTCTCGCTCTCTCTCTCTCACAAACTCTTTCTAACTAACTCTCTCCAACTCTTTGTAACTCTTTCTCTACCATACTCTCTGTGAGAGTATGGTAGAGAAAGAGTTACAAAGAGTTGGAGAGAGTTAGTTAGAGTATGGTAGAGAAAGAGTTACAAAGAGTTGGAGAGAGTTAGTTAGAAAGAGTTAGTGAGAGAGAGAGCTGTGAGAGAAGAGTTAGTGAGAGAGAGAGTTGTGAGAGTATGGTAGAGAAAGAGTTACAAAGAGTTGGAGAGAGTTAGTTAGAAAGAGTTAGTGAGAGAGAGAGCTGTGAGAGAAGAGTTAGTGAGAGAGAGAGCTGTGAGAGTATGGTAGAGAAAGAGTTACAAAGAGTTGGAGAGAGTTAGTTAGAAAGAGTTAGTGAGAGAGAGAGAGAGAGAGAGAGAGAGAGAGAGAGAGAGAATCCAGAGAGAGAGAGAATCCAGAGAGAGAGAGAGAGAGAGAGAGAGAGAGAGAGAGAGAGAGAGAGAGAGAGAGAGAGAGAGCATTAGAAAGAGGGACTTAGAGAGAGAGTGTGTGTTAGAGAGTGATTAAGATTGTAGTAGAGAGAAAGTTAGAGAGAGAGAGAGAGTTAGTGAAAGAGCGGGTGAGTAAGGTAGAGAAAAGGTTACAGAGAGTTAGAGAGAGAGAGAGAGAGAGAGAGAGAGAGAGAGAGAGAGAGAGAGAGAGAATGAGCATTAGAAAGAGGGAGTTAGAGAGAGAGTGTGTTAGAGAGTGATTAAGAGTGCAGTAGAGAGAAAGTTAGAGAGAGAGAGAGAGAGAGTTAGTGAAAGAGTGGGTGAGAGTAAGGTAGAGAAAAGGTTACAGAAAGTTAGAGAGAGAGAGAGAGAGAGAGAGAGAGAGAGAGAGAGAGAGAGAGAGAGAGAGAGAGAGAGAGGAAGTTAGAGAGAGACTGTGTGTTAGAGAGGGATAGTGTTTAAGATAGAGTTGGAGAGAGACAAAGAGAGAGAGTATATTAGAGAGAGTTAGAGGAGGTAGAGAGAGAGATAGAGTTAGAGAGAGTTAAAGACTAAGAGAGTTAGAGAGACAAACATAGTAAATGAGGTACAAAGAGAAATAGAGGGTGTTAGAGAGAGAGAGAGTTTGACAATTTGAGAGAGAGAGAGAGAGAGAGAGAGAGAGAGAGAGAGAGAGAGATGGACAGAGCTGGAGAGAGACACAGTTAGCGAGATAGAGAGAAATAGAGGGAGTTAGAGATAGTAAGAGAGATTAAGAGAGTTCAAGAGATATACTATTATAGAGAGTAAGAGAGAGAGAGAGAGAGAGAGAGAGAGAGAGAGAGAGAGAGAGAGAGAGAGAGAACTAGAGAAAGAGATTTAGAGAGTGAGAGATAGAGTTAGAGAGAGAGAGAGAGATAGAACTAGAGAAAGAGACTTAGACCTCTGACTCATGGGTTATAGGTGAGTCATGATCCTCATACAATCTGCTTTAAGCTGATCATTTGTGATGCTATAACAATCTTCCATCACTTTAATTCTAATAATGTTCCATGGAACAGTTACCTTGCAAAGCTGATAATGTAAATAGTAGAGTACATATTTCAAAAAAAAAGAAAGAGACTTAGAGAGTGAGAGAGAGAGTTATAGAGAGAGTGACTAAGAGTGAGAGGGGGAGAGAGTTAGAGAGAGAGAGAGAGAGAGAGAGAGAGAGAGAGAGAGAGAGAGAGAGAGAGAGAGCATTAGAAAGAGGGAGTTAGAGAGAGAGAGTGTGTGTTAGAGAGTGATTAAGAGTGCAGTAGAGAGAAAGTTAGAGAGAGAGAGAGAGAGAGAGAGAGAGAGAGAGAGAGAGAGAGAGAGAGAGAGTGTGAAAGAGTGGGTGTGAGAGTAAGGTAGAGAGACAAAGATATAGAGGAAGTTAGAGAGAGACTGTGTGTTAGAGAGGATAATGTTTAAGATAGAGTTAGAGAGAGAGGGAGAGAGAGAGAGAGAGAGAGAGAGAGGAGAGAGAGAGAGGAAGTTAGAGAGAGACTGTGTGTTAGAGAGGGATTGTGTTTAAGATAGAGTTAGAGAGACTATGTGTTAGAGAGGGATTGTGTTTAAGATAGAGTTAGAGAGAGAGAGAGAGAGAGAGAGAGAGAGAGAGAGAGAGAGAGAGAGAGAGAGAGAGAGAGTTAGTGAGCTACAAAGAGAAATAGAGGGTGTTAGGGGGAGAGAGTTTGCCAATTGGAGAGAAATAGAGAGTCAAAGAGACAGTAGGATGATTATTGACAGTAGGATGATTATTGACAGTAGAGATAGTTAGAGAGAGAGAGAGAGAGAGAGAGTTTGCTAATTTCTAGAAGCTCTTAGTGGGAGCATACCCACTAGCTTGAGAAGGAGAGAGAGAGTGGCAGAGATACTATAATAGAGAGTTAGAAAGAGACTTAGAAACCGAGAGAGAGTGGGAGAGAGGAGTTTTGAAAGAGTGACTAAGAGTGAGAGGTATATATATATATATATATATATATATATATATATATAGATAGATAGATAGAGAGAGAGAGAGAGAGAGAGAGAGAGAGAGAGAGAGAGAGAGAGAGTCACTGAGTTAGAGAAAGGTCGAGAGCATGAGTTAGAGAGAGAGAGAGAGTAAGTGTTAGAGAGAGAAAGATAGTGAGACAAGGGAGAGGGAGAGAGGGAGTTAAGAGATATCAAGAGACACAGACACATAGTTTGAGAGAGTTAGAGGGAGAGAGAGTGAGAGACTGGGTGAGAGTGAGGTAGAGAAAGAGTTACAAAGAGTTATAGAGAGAGAGTTACAAAGAGTTAGTGAGAGAGTTACAGAGAGTGCGAGAGAGATAGATAGAGAGTTACAAAGTTCCAGATAGAGTTAGAGAGAGAGAAAAGAAGTTAGAGAGAGAGGGAGTTGGAGACATAATTAGAGAGAGACACATTTAGAGAGAGAGAGAGAGACAGAGATAGAGACAGAGTTAGAGATGGAGAGAATTGGAGAGAGACACAGTTAGCGAGATAGAGAGACAAATAGAGGGAGTTAGAGATAGTAAGAGAGATTAAGAGAGTTCAAGAGATAGAGAGAGAAATAGAGGGAGTTAGAGATAGTAAGAGAGATTAAGAGAGTTTAAGAGATAGACTATTATACAAAGACAGAGTTAGAGATGGAGAGAATTGGAGAGAGACACAGTTAGCGAGATAGAGAGAGAAATAGAGGGAGTTAGAGATAGTAAGAGAGATTAAGAGAGTTCAAGAGATAGACTATTATATAGAGTAAGAGAGAGAGATAGAACTAGAGAAAGAGACTTAGAGAGTGAGAGATAGAGTTAGAGAGAGAGATAGAACTAGAGAAAGAGACTTAGAGAGTGAGGGAGAAAGTTATAGAGAGAGTGTTTGAGAGTGAGAGGGGGAGAGAGTTACAGAAAGTTAGAGAGAGAAAGAGTTAGATAGAGAATTAGAGAGAGACAGTGAGAGAATTAGAAAGAGTTAAATAGAGTGAGAGAGAGTTAGAGAGAGACATATATAAATAGATAGATAGAGAGAGAGAGAGAGAGCAAGAGAGAAAGAGTATTAGAAAGAGGGAGTTAGAGAGAGAGTGTGTGTTAGAGAGTGATTAAGAGTGTAGTAGAGAGAAAGTTAGAGAGAGAGAGAGAGTTAGTGAAAGAGCGGGTGAGAGTAAGGTAGAGAAAAGGTTACAGAGAGTTAGAGAGAGAGAGAGAGAGGAGAGAGAGAGAGAGAGAGAGAGAGAGAGGAAGTTAGAGAGAGACCGTGGTGGCAGATACAGAAGATAGACCTTGGCTTATGGTGAAGAGAGGCACTCACCAGACCACTACTTCTAGTGGTAATCGAAATGTGGGTGGGCTGGTCATGGTGCCTCTTCATCATTTCGTCCTGGTGCCACAAGATGGACTCGAGAGAAAGATAACCAAGGCAAGGTATCACACTCTCGGTATAATTTGAGACCTCGAGTTACGAAAGAAAATCAGGTAAAATTTCCTCTTCTATTTGATAACAAAGGGGCTATGGTCTCATCCTTGGACAAGAAGTATCTGGATGTCAAGTGGAGATAGGATACATCACCTAGTGATGCCCGTACTTTAGGTCAGAAGGAACGGGTGGATGTTTTGCTGCAAAGAGTATGGGAACAGATGGAGAGAGAAGGCATTTTGAGGATCCTGTGCAATATTTTAAGGAAAGAGAGGCTGATGGTTGTACCTCTCATTGATTGGCTTTCTGTGTTTTGATGGATTATGAAGATTGCTCTTTCGAATGTAAGAGGTATGTGTTCACCATCCAAGAATTATCACATGTGGTGGACTGTGTTTCAAGGTTGAGAGAGAGAGAGAGAGAGAGAGAGAGAGAGAGAGTTGGCCAGTTCGAGATAAATAGAGGGAGTTAAGAGATATCAAGAGACACAGATAGAGCGTTAGAGAGAGTAAGAGGGATACAAACTTAAAGAGAGAGAGAGAGAAGTGGGAGAGAGAGAGAGAGAGAGAGAGAGAGAGAGAGAGAGAGAGAGAGAGAGAGAGAGAGAGAGAGAGAGAGAGAGAGAGAGAGTTTGAGATTGATTAACAGTGTTGTAGAGAGAAAGTTAGAGAGAGAGAGTGAGAGAGTGGGTGAGAGTAAGGTAGAGAAAGAGTTACAAAGAGTTAGAGAGAGTTAGTTACAGAAAGAGAGAGAGAGAGAGAGAGAGAGAGAGAGAGAGAGAGAGAGAGAGAGAGAGAGACAAGGGGGAGAGAGAGAGAGAGTTGGCCAATTCGAGACAAATAGAGGGAGTGAAAAGATAGAGAGTTAGAGAGAGTAAGAGGGATACATACTTAGAGAGAGAGAGAGAGAGAGAGAGAGAGAGAGAGAGAGAGAGAGTGAGAAAGGTAAAGAGAGTGACTGAGAGAAAGGTAAAGAGAGTGACTGAGAGAAAGGTAAAGAAAGAGAGAGTTAGAGGGGGGCAGAGAGAGAGAGAGAGAGAGAGAGAGAGAGAGAGAGAGAGAGAGAGTGTCTGTGTTTGAGACTAATTAAGAGTGTTGTCGAGAGAGAGAGAGAGAGAGTGTCTGTGTTTGAGACTAATTAAGAGTGTTGTCGAGAGAAAGTTAGAGAGAGAGAGTGGGTTAGAGTAAGGTAGAGAAAGAGTTACAAAGAGTTAGTGAGAGAGAGTTACAGAGAGTTCGAGAGAGAGTTATAGAGTTCAAGAGAGAGTTAGAGAGACAGGGAGCTAGAGACATAATTAGAGAGAGACAAAGTTAGAGAGAGATTGTTAAAGAGAGAGAGAGAGAGAGAGAGAGAGAGAGAGAGAGAGAGAGAGTTGCACAGAGAGAGTTAGAGAGAGTTAGAGAGAGTTAAAGACAGAGAGAGTTAGAGAGTTAAATACAGAGAGAGTTAGAGAGAGACATAGTTAGCAAGCTAGAGAGAGAAATAGACGGAGTTAGAGATAGCAGGAGAGTTAAAGGGATAGACTATTATAGAAAGTTATAGAGAGAGATAGAACTACAGAAAGAAACTTAGATAGTGACAAATAGAGTTAGAGAGAGAGAAAGACAGGACTAGAGAAAGAGACTTAGAAAGTGAGAGAGAGTGTGTGAGAGTGAGAGGTAGAGAGAGTTATAGAAAGTCAGAGAGAGAGAGAGAGAGAGAGTTATGTTAACAATCCAAAAATAGGATTGATCATGGTGAAGGACATAGATTAAGCAACATAATTAAGGTGGATTAAACCACACTAAAAACTCCATGAGAGAGAGAGAGAGAGAGAGAGAGAGAGAGAGATTGCACACTCAACACTCAATTCTATTCTATTCATTCACAATGAATCATACAATGATATAGGCTTTCTAGCCTTATCCCACTTTACACATCATCATCCATGTGGCACTCCCTTTTCCACTTCTTTTGGTCAACACTCACACACCATTAAATATTACATGTGGCATTCTTATCTTGCCACAATATCTTGCACCTTTAGGGTGCTTTCCCACATACACACAACACCACGATTACATCTCTCAACACCTCCTCTTAATCGAGGTGTTCCACAACTCACCCATCATCCATCACCCATATCAATGTAGCATTGCACAACCCGCAATCGCTACCTCTCAACACTCCCCCTCAATGATACATTGGAGTGTCCATCAACCAATCATGTGTGCGCGTATCTACCATCTTAGACACCAAGTCCATTTTGAGCCGACTCGCTCACAACGGAACCACTGAGTCCAATTTGAACGTAGATGTTCAGGTGGAAACCAACCCATGCGCATGCACCTCACATGTGCATCGCTCATGCACACATCACGCAACAACCATTTCGAGCTTCTAGGTGCTCGGGCAGGGCGACCCTCATACCATGGGTGATTACAAAATTTTTGTTTTGAGCACGCGAGCACGCAGGCTTGTGGACGATTGTCCATCATCAATTGTGGGTGAAAAATAAAAAATTATGCAATCCATTTTGGTTGCAACCGGGCAGGGGACCTTCGATGTGTGTGTGAACATCTTCTTAAAAATTATTTTCATAATTTGTCAACAATGCTTTAAAATCATGTGAATGGGGGCATAACCAAAGGACAATGATTTGGTGGTGTGAAGGTACCCTTAAATCATTTAAGGCTTTAAAGAACCAAAAAAAAAGAAATTTAATTTCTTTACTTTGGCAACCATGTGTCAGATTGCAGGGTAGCTTGCACCCTCTGCAACACGTGTTGCACTTGGGTCAGATTTTGGGTTCTGACATCGTCTTCTCCAAACAAAAACTGTACTTCCATAGCTATTTCTTGTCACAGCTCTTCCCTATCTTGATTCATAGCATCTTGTGATAGCTGCCTTCCTTCACATCCCCGCTTCACTCTCATGCGTTCTCTGGCAAAAGCTTCTCATAGCCACCCAATACATCTCCATTTTCTTGCTTATCTTGACGTACGCTTACAGCTGCACCTCTCCTTTTACTTAGCATGCTCTCTGATTATACCACTATCTTCATGCTCCATGCTTCTGCGTAGAGTTTCCATAGCTGCTTGTTGTCGCCTCTTTAATCTAGCTTTCTTTTGCATTGACTGTTTGCTAATGCCAATTGTTCACGCTGCAGACTTTACTCCATCTCTGTTGATTTTGCAAGCTCTTCACGGCCTGCTCATTTTGTCTCTCTAGTTCTCTGTTACGACCACCACCATAGCTTCCAAGCTTGACCTCTCTTCATTCTACTACGGCCATGACTACTCTCATGGACCACTTCTTCACATGAGCTCCTCGGTTGCTTTCTTGTGTTGCTAGTCATCACTAACATCTTCTGCAAATAGCTGCGCATGCTTATCTCTGCGCTACCTCACCGAGCTTGCATGCTTTGACTACTTACTCTTTGAAATTGACCTTCAATTTCCTCAATGTTTGTCTTCATAGCTTATGACCTACCACCGTGACCCTCTTTCAAAGACTTGTTGCCGCCGCTGCCTTTTCCACCATTTTTGTGCTACTGCTAAACATTACGAAAGCTGAACTTTAACAGCTTTCATGCAATGCTTTCAAGAGCTTGTTTCTTCTTTGAACACATAGCTCTTGTTGCCTTCATAACAATTTTGAACTCCTGCAAACTGCTACTTGGCTTTCACAAAGCTATATTCATAGGCACACCTATGCCCTAATGATCCTTGTTTGCCTTTTGTGAGCTTCGATTGTAGCTCCAACATGCTGCATACCTTTGCCTCTTTAACCTCTCTAGTGAGGTTACCCACAGCCATCAACATGGCCTTTGAAATCTCACAAATGAGCTCCATGTTGCATGCTCTTCCATTTGTATGCATTAAGGGTGCTTCCATTAAGTGGTTTCTCTTGAAACCATAGGTGCAAAAAACCATTGTGGAAGTTCCATTGCTTCCACACAACTTGCTCCTCTTTGTTGAGCAAACTAACCAGCACAACCCCCTTTTTGGTGTGCTCAAACATGGGCTTCATTCCTTGCCCACACTATTTGTCCCTTACTTGGACAAGCTTGCACCTTCTCATGCTCTTTGCCTAAGTGCAAGAGCCATGGGATCCACTCATCCCATCACATAGCAACCCTTATCAAAAATGAGCATTCTCCTATGCTCAAACACTAAATTAGAGGCAAAAACACCAAAATACCTTCACAAATCTCCTTGGCAGCTTTCTTGTTGACAGAAATCTCCATCTCCAACTCCATTTGCATCTTCCCTTGATGCAAATCTTCTCTTTGTTTGCAAAACTCCATTTGCAATTCTCTTGGGCAGCTTCTTTGATGTTTGATGAAGACTCCATAGTCTTCATAATGCTAAAATCTCCATTTTCAGTTTCTTTGATGATGAGCAGGCTCTTCATGTTGCAAAACTCCCATTTGCAACTCCCTTGGGCAGCTTCTAAGCAACCTCCTTGTTGCAAATCTCCTCTCAAATCCTCACAAATGCAAATCCAAATGATAATATGAGTGTGCATAATTTTTTCCATAATAACTAAAAATAATGCTTAATCAAAGAACTCATAACCAAGAAAAACTATACATAAATAATCACCATGAACAAGAGCCCACCCAAGCTCTGATACCATGTTAACAATCCAAAAATGGGATTGATCATGGTGAAGGACATAGATTAAGCAACATAATTAAGGTGGATTAAACCACACTAAAAACTCCACGAGAGAGAGAGGGAGGGAGATTGCACACTCAACACTCAATTCTATTCCATTCATTCACAATGAATCATACAATGATATAGGCTTTCTAGCCTTATCCCACTTTACACATCATCATCCATGTGGCACTCCCTTTTCCACTTCTTTTGGTCAACACTCACACACCATTCAATATTACATGTGGCATTCTTATCTTGCCACAATATCTTGCACCTTTAGGGTGCTTTCCCACATACACACAACACCACGATTACATCTCTCAACACCCCCTCTTAATCGAGGTGTTCCACAACTCACCCATCATCCATCATCCATATCAATGTAGCATTGCACAACCGCAATCGCTACCTCTCAACAAGTTAGATAGAGAGTGAGAGAGTTAGAAAGAGTTGCAGAGAGAGAGAGAGAGAGGGCATTAGAAAGAGAAAGAGTTAGAGAGAGAGAGAGAGAGAGAGAGAGAGAGAGAGAGCAGGTGAGAGTAAGGTAGAGAAAAAGTTACACAGTTAGAGAGAGAGAGAGAGAGAGAGAGAGAGAGAGAGAGAGAGAGAGAGTTAGAGAGACACATAGTTAGCGAGCTACAAAGAGACATAGAGGGAGTGTTAGAGAGAGAGTGCGTGTGTTAGAGAGAGAGAGAGAGAGTTCGCTGGTTAAAGACAGATAGAGAGTTAGAGAGACGGTACAATGTATCATTGATTTTCTTTGATATTTTGTAGGATCTCTTCGTGGGAGCATACCCACCCCAGCTTGAGAAAGAGAGAGAGAGTGGTAGAGATGTTATTATAGAGAGTTAGAAAGAGACATAGAACTAGACTTAGAAACTGAGAGAGAGTGGGAGAGAGGAGTTTTGAGAGAGAGAGAGAGAGAGAGAGAGAGAGAGAGAGAGAGAGAGAGAGAGACGGTTAAAGAGTGAGATATAGGGTTAGAGAGAGAGAGAGAGAGAGAGAGAGAGAGAGTTGGAGAGAGAGAGAAAGAGTTAGCAAGAGAGAGAGAGAGAGAGAGAGAGAGAGAGAGAGAGAGAGTTAGAGAGAGATAAAACTAGAGAAAGAAACTTAGAGAGTGAGAGATAGAGTTAGAGAGAGAGAGAGAGAGAGAGAGAGAGAGTTAGAGAGAGATAGAACTAGAGAAAGAAACTTAGAGAGAGAGAAAGAGTTAGAGAGAGAGAGAGATAGAACTACAGAAAGAGACTTAGAGAGTGAGAGATATAGAGAGAGTGAGTGAGTGTGAGAGGTAAAGAGATTTACAGAAAGTTAGAGAGAGAGAAAGGCTTAGATAGAGAGTTAGAGAGAGAGTGAGAGACAGTTAGAAAGAATTACATAGAGTGAGAGATGGTTAGAGAGACAGAAAGATAAAATTATAGAGAGAGAAGAAGAAGAATGTATTATCGTCCTCTGGGAGCCGATAAACGGCCCATGGGACCTCCACGAAATTATTACAAAGCTGTAAGAAACAAAAAACAAAGCCTCCTCCCTTCATTAGAGGGAAATACAAAGCCTTCTCCCTTCATGGGAGTGATATGGAGCTTGTCGTATGGTCGCATTGTGCTGTAAGGTAGCCATGATGTTTAAGAATCTTGGTGATATAAATGCCTACAGCAGCAAGCTTGGCATGTGTGAGCAGATCCACTAAGTCATGTTATCCTTCTAGAATGGTACTAAAGTCCTTTCTTATGTGGTCATATTGTGGGCATGTTAAAAGGACGTTTGTGCGCTTTTGCCGCACAGGTCGTAGCTGGGGACTTGCCAGACACCGTATGCGAGCCACGAATGGCTACAAGCATACAACCAGGGAAGGAAGCTCAAACAGAATGCCAAAGGGTGTGTCACTCACCGCTTAACTGCTGCCTTGAAGGATTCCCGCGTCGCAGCCGTGAAGGAGGAGCTGCCGTCGCCGCTCTACCGCCTCTCCGCCGTCTCGCCGTGCCGCTACACAGTGCGCTCGATCGCTCTCTCTCTCTCTCTCTCTCACACACACACACACACGCAGGAGAAGGAAACCAAGGAGATAAGGCAAGAGCACTCTTCTATTCACAACACATGAGAATGAGGATTTTAGGGTTACATTTGACTCATATAGGTGACTTGGCCGTTCACACTTGGGCGCCCATACATGGCCGGCCGACCCTAACCCTTATCCTACTGATATCCAAGGTGCGCCTCTCATCGGCGATCACTCAATCCCTTCATCCTTAACATATGGTGCCGACAAGCCCGGCCCATGACTCAGAATATTTAAATTAATGACGTAAAATATAGTATGTCACAATGTCCGCCATGGGTTAACATGCCCCCCTTCCTGATGTAGATTTCGTCCTCGGAAGCTATGGTATGGTAAGCTCGAGAGGGTTGTTGTGGTAGACCGTCTGCAAAACAGGGAAGTAGAGTGAAGGTATGCTGGAATTCAAAAGATATAAAGTGTATAAATTCAAGCGTGTGAGACGACAATGCATGATGCTATTAGAACTTAGTTTAAGGGTACATGAGTGAGCTAGTGTAGCAAATTAATAGGAGTTTAAAATTATTGAAAGGAATTCAAGAGTTAGCAAGGTGTCAAAGGTTAATCAAGGTTTATAACTGGCCTAAGTCAAGGAAAATAACCAAGCTTAATAAATAAACAGATGACCATACTATGTCTACTCTAAGAACAAGTAGTTACCACGAGCCTAGGGACACAAGAAACATTAGAGTTACAGGAGCCTTTTGCCTTTTTTTTTTTTTTTTTGCACATGACAATTTTTATACACAATGGCGACCTTCCTAAGGCAAAACTAACATCGATCCTGGTACCATGTTTAACACAAGGCATTATCCAGGAATCTATTAGCTCACTTTAGGCAAGGCTACCCCCTACCAACCAAGGCATCGGTCTGGAGTAGAATACTCCTCGCCTACCAAGTATCAATAAGGCGATAGGCCAACATTAAAGCACATCATAGACTTGTATTGCCATTTATTGTAGGCTTTTTTTTTTTTAAAGTTTGTTTTGATCTTCGCTCCTGAACTAAAATGTGTTCTTACATCTTTTCGACAAGGGGTAAAATCTATGTCCTAGAGGTCAACACACACACAGCCAGGTGTTCAAACATTAAGATGGTTTGACCCTAGACCTAAGACAATCGTATTCCAAGGTTAACTAAAGACGTCATGCTGCCTAGGAATATTTCCAATAAAGTTAAGCTCATTAATGATTTACACTAGCATGCAAGCAACTTCAAAAACTAAGTAGTACATTGATAATTTCCATGTGGTCATGCATTATAGTTTATGCAATTGATTGAACAGTAAAAACGAAAGAGAGTGGGTATGGAAGAATTACACCTGTAATTGGAGATCTCCTTGATTTGACGAGACAGCTTGCAATTTGATGTAGATATATTTTGATGAACGTTGCGGCAGTCTCTGGACTTGGAAGCGAACCCACCTCAAACTTTTTAACCTGTACAATCAACTAACAAGCACTATACCTCGAGAGGCACATCAGTGTGAAAATTCAAGACTCGTTTAAAGAATCTAAACTAGAAAAAACTTGAAAACACTAACCTACCTACCAGTCACCACACTACTACTGAGGATACGGTAAGAGGATGTTGTAGAGTCCTGGCTCTAGCCCTAAGGCTAAGCCTCTATCCGCATCATCCAAATAAATAAAATCAACCTCAGTAGTGCCATGAGTTTCATCCGTCCATTCATCATTGTCAGATATTTCCTTTTCATTTTCCCATCCACATAGACTCATCAAGAATGTAACCATGCGAGGATAGTCATCTTGTGGAAAAGGAAAGCATTGGGCTATCGGGGATATGTCCTCGGAGTAGGGGTCAGTCATGGTCAATAGGCGAATTAGCCATTCTAATTCCTCAACATTTTCCTCATTGGCTAGTACATCTATATGATCCCATTCAGTTTCAATTACAGGATAGCACATGTGGAATATCTGAGAAAGGTACAGATGATACCTCTCACCAAAGGTAGGAGTGGATGAAGTGTATGATGATCGGGCATCTGCCATATCTGCAAACACAGATATAGCATCAGTAGGTTTATGACAGGACAATCTAGTTCTTGATTGTATACGGATATCTCTGCTCTTAACGTGCTCTTGCTCTTTTTACTATTTTTTTATTTTGTTTTCTTTGTTTTGTTTATGTATGAAGCTATATATATACATCCCCTTGAATTTGGCAATTACATGGTCAGGGGAGAAGGTTAAGGAGGAAGCATTAGAATGTCGAGCGTGAGTACATGCTCCCCCTTTCCTTGGGTAGATCATATTATTTGCAATGATGTTGCAGCCTCTTGGAACCAATTTGTCCAGCGGGTCATAGGTTGTGATGTGGGCAAATAGCTTTTTATGACCCTTGTGGCCACATCCAATTGTAGAGATGGTAGTGTACGCTCCCATTGACGATTTGTAATAAAGTAGGAACTTTATTAAATAGGATTAATAATGGGGACAAGTCCAGGTATAAAAGAGGGGGCTTGGCCCATGGATGTAACTTTTGATGATCATTTTTAGAAATTGAAACTCATGTTTCTTGGAGCTCATGGCTTCTCTCTTGGCTTGTGGAAGGCTATTTCCATTCTCTTGGTGTGAGAGACTAAACACACTTAGGCATCATGTTTACATGGTGATTACTCATATTTTCATGCATTACATCCCTTCATTCCAATTGGTATCAGAGCTCTTGATTTTGATCATGGGCATGCATGGGTTGTTGGGAAAATTTGCTTGAAAATTTGAGTTTCTTTTAATTTTTTTTCATTTTCTTGTAATCCTTGAGTGATTCTTGACAAATCTTCTCTAATCTTGCTTAATCTCATGGAGATGGTGAGCATTTCAAGGAAATTGCTTGAATTTTGAGTGATTTTGGCCAATTTTGCCATTTTTGGACCAAATTTTGGGCCTCTGGACCAAAAATTTGGGGCAATCGGGCCAAAACTTAGGGCAAGTGACTAATTGCAATTAACTTTTCTATTAATCATGATTAGTAATCATCTTCTTCTTCCTCAAGCTTTCCATAGCCATGGGATGCTCTTCCTTTACCCGTTTTGATGCCAAACCTTAGGGTTTTTGTAGAGCTTTCCGAGATCTTTCATTTGAACCTCTTCTTGCTAATTTTTTTTCTCAAGATTTGGGAGATTTTGTTCATTCTTCCATGGCTGAAAGTTGAGCTTAACCTACCTTCCATTGAACCATATCTTGCATTGCTAAGCTTCTAAACATTTCATATGCATGATTGGCACTCTAATCATCTCATGGAGGGAGTAAAGAAGCAAACGGCGGGCTGCTGCAGCCTCAAATCTGCGCTGAAAATTGGTGAGGGAAGAGCTAGGTGAAGCCTAGCTCTACTACCTCAAGACATGGAAGCCTTGTAATAGGGTTTTTAGCTATTATTTGGAGCATATTTTCAAGCCTTATTCAAGCACATGGGAGATGTATTTTGGCTGCAAATTTCAGAGCAAAAGAGAGCTACGTTTTTCTTCAACAAGAGGCTTCTTCAACATATTCTATCATTGAGGCTTTCCGGATGACATTGGTGAGTGGTATGATCAATTTCTTGCAAGTTTGAAGCATTTGGTGGAGCTTGGGAATGAATTAGGGTTTTCCACATGAAGAAACCCTAATTTTCAGAAATTAACCATTTGGCTTGACCATTCACATGCCAATGATGCTTGTCTATGCATTATTACTTGCATTTGTGCAATGGATTGCTTCCACATGAGCCTTGGCCAAACAATGGATCATATTTTTGGAGATTCTCTTCACTTTGATTCAATTGGCATGCCATTGATGGAGTATCAAGTTTACTCAATGCTTTTGGGAGCCATTCATGCTTATCTTTATGCCACATAGATGCCTTGAATCATCTACATAGCCATTCAATGCTATGACTTGCATTTTGGCATAAGAAAGCATAGCTCTTGGATCAATTTTGGGGGATTGAACTCATATTTCACAAGTGTCAATGTGTTGTTGGATGTTGTTGATGTAATGGATGGATGGTGAACACTTGGAGTGAGGAGAATGAGCATGAGTTCATGCGTATTGATTCATGAGAAAATTGTAAATGGCATGAGTCATGCCATATACTTGTAAGTGATCTCTTCCATTACATTCACATCATTTTTGTACCTACACTCACCATTGCTACCACTTCAAGTTTTCTAGAATCTAGCAATGTGTGAGGGTACCTTGGCATTGGTTGGAGAGGCCAAGGGGAGAATGTCTTGAACTCTTTGTGCCGTGATTGCCTTGGAAAAGCGGTACAAAGAGGGATTAGGTACACGGAGTGAAGACATGGCCTCAACCTTCACCTTGGAGGAAAACTTGGTGAAGGGGTGAGAAGGGCTTGGCCGGGAGATCGGCAAGCTTCAACGCGCGTCCTCAACAATCCTCACATCGACTTTATGGATGCATTTGGGCAATGGGGCCCCTATTCCATCATATTGTGTGGATGTTGCTAATGCCTTGATGGACAAAGATTGCATAAGAGCTTTCATGGCATTGTGGGATGCAAAGAGCATTGTATTTTGATTTCAGAAATTGCATTTTCAGTTGAGATTTGGCTCCATTTACAAAGGAGACTATGGCGAAAATTTTCCAAAATCTTGGCTATGCATGGCAATTGAGGTTGGTGAAACATTAATTGCAGACCTTGGGATGCAAAGGAAGTGCAAAAGGTGCTAACAAAGGTGCGGGAACAAGCAAGGATCATTGGGTGCACAAAAGGGTCACTTGGGCAAGAAAATTGCAGATTTACAAAACCCTAATTCAGTCCCAAACCTTTTGGAGTGAATTAAAGGTGATCATATGAGCTCTTATTAGTGCTTCCTTAGAGCTACCCAACGAGCCCTTAACCTTTCCGTTTCGATATCTCTTTGGGGTAGAAATTGTTACCATATTATAGTAGTGATGTGTGTGAACACACTTAGGACCGCCGGGGCACTTTTTTCCTCACTAGGAGGTTTTTTCCCCCGTGCATTGTATATACGCCCATTATCTTCTAGGGCAGGGAATCTTTCATTTTTGGCACTCATAATATACTACTCTGTTGTGCTCAAGCTTCCTCATCTTCTTGAAGTTGTGTGTGCATTCCTGCAACCCTAATTCCAACAATTGGTATCAGAGCAGGCTTCCTCCTCCCGGGCAGCATCACCGGCACCTGCCGCTTCATCTCCTCCGATTGCGACGAGGTTTCACGAGCGTTTGCAGGTTAGTATATGCCGTGGGAAAGCCCATAGGGCTTGTTCGTTTCAGAATTTTGATCTGAAGTCATTTCGCCCTCCGTTTTTGCATTCCAAGTACTGCGCAGGCAAAATCGTCCTACTGTGCAGATTTTCTGTCAAGATTAAAATCTGCAGGACAGGTGCCCATTCGTCTGTTTTGGGCTGTGCTATATAGCACAGGTCGATTTTATACAGGTTTACCTCTTACAGACAGCATTTACATCTAGTAGTACAGTCATTGGCCATGGCTGACAACAATGATGTATTCCGCATGTTGGCTGCTGAGGATAAGTTGGATGGCACCAACTATCCATTGTGGGCATATATGATGCGACATGTATTGGTAGCAAAGGGGTTATGGAATATTGTGCAGGGTATTGATGCACGTCCTATTGTGGCTGGGAATGCTGCAAACACATCAGAAACAGGTACTGTTGATGATGGTGCAGGCACAAGTGCTGTAGCAGCTGTTCGAGAACCACCACTTTCAGCAGAGCAGATTCGTTGGGATGGTAGAGATGCGCAGGCTCATGCCTTGATTGCGCTGTCTGTCAAACGTACCATTATCCCACATATTCGCTCCTGCAGGACTTCTAAGGATGCTTGGGATGTACTTGCCACATTGTATCAGGCAAGAAATGAGGCTCGTGTTGCTTATCTCCGAAAACAGTTGGAGAGTGAGCATATGAACGAAGGTGATTCTATGGATAGCTTTTTGACAAAGATCAAGGATTTCAAAGAGCAGCTCATTTCTGCAAATGAAATCCTGTCAGACAGTTCACTTGTGCAGATTGTTTTGAATGGTCTACCAGATTCTTATCAGGGTTTTGCTTCCACTCTTCGCTTGATGATGAAAGGCAATCCCAATGCCTTATCATTTGAGGAGTTAGTTTCTGTTTTGCTGCAAGAAGACCAGTCAAGGCAAAACAGGAATATTATGCGTGTCGCAGATCAAGCTTTCGTTGCTAGTCAGAGAAGCGGGAAAGGTAAAGCTGGCTTTTCTTCTAGTAAGCAGAAATCTGCAAATGCTGCGCAACCAAAGAAGGAAGACAAAGATGAGAAGAAGGGTGACAAACAGAAGACATTTTGCAAGTACTGTAAGGGAAATGATCATGTCATCAAAGCGTGTCCTAAGCTGGCTGCGAAAGAGGCTAAGAAGAAAGAGGCTGGTATGGCTGTTGCAGATGCCTCTCCTTCTAACAATGAATCTGCTAATGTTGTGCTAGATACAGAATGGGCATTCAATGCGCAGTGCAGTTATGACCCATCTTTGCATGACACATGTATGTCTGCAGTAGATTCAGATGTATGGTACTTTGACAGTGGTGCCACTAAGCATATCACCTCGCAGCGCAGTTTATTCACTTTCCTTGAGTCTGCTCCCACAGGGAATACTGTCACTTGTGCCAATAACTCCTCTTATCCCGTTAAAGGAGTTGGACAGATTGTGCTGAATGTTGCAAATGGCAACACCTTTACACTTTTTGATGCATTGTATGTGCCAGGGATCAAAAAGAATCTGCTGTCAGTCTCCGCATTTGCCAAAACAGGTTTGGTTGTAAAATTTGTGGATGACAGATGTACTGTTCATGATCTCTCTTGTGGTGACATCATTGTAGCATCTGGTTCACTATGTCGAGGGCTGTATAAGCTCAATATGGATGGCAAATGTGTAGAGGATTCAGCATGTGCTATTATGGATACGCAGGCTATTTCAAATGCAAAACTGTGGCATGCACGTTTTGGTCATCTGAATTTTGCAAGTTTGCTGCGCCTGCAGAAATCTGAAATGGTGTCTTCTTTGCCTAAGCTTGAGGCACCTGTCAAGCATGTGTGTGAGGGCTGCATATTGGGTAAAATGCAGCGTGCTTCCTTTCCCAAAGATGGATCAGTGAGAGCTGAACGCAGATTGCAGCTTGTTCACAGTGATGTTTGTGGTCCCATGCAAACTCCATCATTTGGAAACTACCTTTACTTCGTGACTTTCATTGATGATTTTACCAGGCATGCATGGGTATATCCTTTGAAGGCAAAGTCCGAAGTGTTTTTGTGCTTCAAACAGTTTTTGGTTATGGCTGAAAATGTGTCAGAAAGTAAGATGGGCACCCTCCGTTCAGATCGAGGGGGGGAGTATATGTCTTCAGAATTTAATGCATTTCTGGCTGAGCGTGGGATAAAACACCAATGTACAGTGCCGTATACACCACAGCAAAATGGTGTGGCTGAGAGAAAAAACAGGTCTCTCATGGAAATGGCAAGATGTATGGTTAAGAGTCAAAGTCTACCACATGGTTTTTGGCTTGAGGCTGTCATGTGTGCCAGTTATGTACTAAACAGGTGTCCCACCAAAGCATTACAGGTTGTCACTCCATATGAGGCTTGGCATAGCCGCAAGCCATCTGTTGGCCATTTACGTGTTTTTGGTTGCCTGGCATATGCATTAGTGCCTGTGCAACATCGCAGAAAATTGGATGACAAAGCTGTCAAATGTATTTTTGTTGGATATAGTGCTGAGAGCAAAGGCTATCGTTTGTATCATCCATAGACAAAGCGCATTTTGGTTAGCCGTGATGTTGTATTTGTGGAAGATGCAGTTCAGCCCTTGGTTTCATGTACTAAGGAAACAGATATCAGCTCACGTGATGTCTATGATACATTGTTGCCTCTTTTCAGTGGTGCACAGTCAAGTGCAATACCTCATGAGGCAGTTTTTCAGCCTATGCAGGTTTTAAATGATGGCACAGATCAGCCTATATCTGATGCAGATGTGCATGATGCACTTGAGGATGAGAGACAAGAGATTGAGGGCTCTAGGAATATGCCTAGATGGCTGGTGCAGACTTTGCGTGACAGCAAGTTGGATGCCCCTTTGTCTAGTCGCACTCGTTCTGGCTCTCATGGTGCCTCTTATGCGTCAGATTGTTATGCATTGGCTGTTTCTAGTATGTGCGATGAAAGTGAGCCTGTTTCATTTGATGAGGCACAAAGTTCAGAAAATTGGATGGCTGCTATGCAAGCAGAATACGATGCTATTATGAAGAATAGTACATGGTCTTTATGTGACTTGCCCCCTGGCAAGAAGGCCATTGGCACTAAGTGGGTATACAAATTGAAGCGTAAGCCTGATGGCACAGTGGATCGCCATAAGGCTAGGCTTGTTGCAAAAGGTTATGCTCAAGAGAAGGGCATTGATTTTGATGAGACTTTTGCTCCCACATGTCGTATGATCACTGTTCGTAGCATCTGTGCATTAGCAGCTCATAATGGTTGGAATGTACATCAGCTGGACATAAAGACTGCGTTCTTAAATGGAGATTTGCATGAGGAGGTGTATGTATCGCAGCCTCGTGGTTTTGTTCAAAGAGGGCAGGAAAACAAAGTGTGCAGGTTAAAAAAGGCTTTATATGGTTTAAAGCAAGCTCCACGAGCTTGGTATGAAAAAATACATGCATATTTGACTGCACATGGGTTTCAGAATAGTCCAACAGAAAGCACTTTGTATGTTAAACGTGTGGATGGTGTACATCTAATCATTGCTCTCTATGTCGATGACATGCTGCTCACAGGACCAAATGAGAGTCATATTGCTGATTTTAAGGCTGATTTGAATGCCTCTTTTGAGATGTCAGATTTGGGGCATTTGCATCATTATTTGGGGATACAATTTAAGCAGTGTGATGGAGGTATTGCTTTGTGTCAGACAAAGTATATTGAAACATTGTTGCGGAGATTTGGCCTTGAAGACTGCAAGTCTATTGCTACTCCAATGGAGACAGGTTTGAAGTTGAGTCTTCATGATGCTGGAGATCACTTTGATGTCACACTCTATCAGACAGCTGTTGGTTGCCTCATTTATGTATGCATTACGAGGCCAGACATTCAGTTTGCAGTCTCACAGGTGAGCAGATTTATGCATAGCCCAGGCATTAAGCATTGGCAGGCAGTGAAGCGTATCTTTCGCTATTTGAGTGGTACTCGGCATCTTGGGTTGTTTTATCCCAAGGGGGGATCATTGCCGCCAGATTTACATGTTTTTTCAGATTCTGACTGGGCTGGTTGTTATGACACACGCGTGTCCACGAGTGGTTTTTGCTTCATGCTTGGAAGCTCATGCATATCATGGTTGAGCAAGAAGCAGCCTACTGTGGCCACTTCTAGTTGTGAAGCTGAGTACAGGGCAGCTTTCACAGCTACGGTTGAGTGTGTGTGGCTCAGACGCCTTATGGCTGATTTGGGTGTTGGGCAGCCATCTGCCACCACCATCTTCACTGACAGTCAGAGCGCATTGGCAGTTGCGCGGAACCCAGTGTTCCATGCTCGTACGAAGCACATTGAGGTGCACTACCATTATGTCAGGGAGAGACTCTCTGCAGGAGAGATCAGTTTGGTTTATGTGCCAACACAGGATAACCTTGCAGACCTTTTCACAAAGGCTCTGCCTCGTGAGAAGTTCGAAGCTTTTCGCAAAGCTTTGGGCTTACTCCCTTTTGTGGATTCGTCCACATAGCTAGACACTTCCCTATACATGAGTGCTAGCTCTTGTTCACCGCATCACTCCAGGGGAGATTTGTTACCATATTATAGTAGTGATGTGTGTGAACACACTTAGGACCGCCGGGGCACTTTTTTCCTCACTAGGAGGTTTTTTCCCCCGTGCATTGTATATACGCCCATTATCTTCTAGGGCAGGGAATCTTTCATTTTTGGCACTCATAATATACTACTGTGTTGTGCTCAAGCTTCCTCATCTTCTTGAAGTTGTGTGTGCATTCCTGCAACCCTAATTCCAACAGAAATTAGGGTTTTTGCAGAAACAGTAAACCCTAATTCAGTCATAGGGGTTTTAAGGTCTTCAAGATCTAATCACATAGGCTCGTAGTACTCATCGAGGGCTTCGATTTGAGCTAAGAAGTTTTGCATTCGGATATTTCTAGCTCAAGTTATGCTCAAAATACTATTTCAGCCTATAACCCTATAAACCCTAAAACAGAGAATAGTAGCACTTCTCACTTCTTAAGGGTCTTTGTATAGTGGTCTAGTACACCTCATTAGCTCTCCAACAAGCTCTAGACCACTTCAATCGGACATCCCTACCTCAAGTTAGAGCCAAATCTTTGAAACCGATACTTTCCATGGGAACGAGGACAAGAGGGCGACCAAAGCATAACACCTTGACTCCCGACGAGGTAGAGGGAGAAGAAGCAATTATGGAGCAAGGAATCTTAGATGCTCCGGAAGATACTTGTGGATACTTCAAGGGAAGTGCATGAAGAAGTGAATGTTGGAAGTGCCCACAAGCCCACCCCACAAGCGTCACATACCATCCCCATCGATTCGATCATGCAAATGCTGATGCAAATGAATGCGAAGATGGACACGATGGCTACAAGGGTGGAGGTCAATGATAGACTTGATACTATGGCCACAAGGATGGAAGTCTTGGAAGGGAGGGTGGCTCGGCCAATGAGCCAACCTTCATTTGATAGTGGTCATGGTGTTTCACATGCAGGCAAGCAATATGGGACAGCTTTTGAAGGCCGTAGGGAAGGCAAGCTACCTATGGCACAAGAGGGTTCTCCCAAAGTAATGCATGCCACCAAGAATGCTACTTTTGGATTCATGGCGGATGCACGGAGGCCCCTTGTCAAGGACATGTTTCATTCTTCTTTTCACTCGGGTCCATCTAATTCCAATATGCACATGATTGATGAAGAGGTGGTACTCGATTGGAACCAATTGTCCTTTGCCCAAAGACAAAGGGATGCTCATGAGAAGTGGATGGAGTTACCAAATGACATCAAGAGGGACTACAAAGACTTTGCGCAATTCATGGAATCGTATATGAAGATGCAAAGGTTCAAACCCTCTACCCAACATGACAACCCATCCTACACAGCTTCTAAGGATGTCAAAGACAAAGTCTCACTATCAAAGTTCAAAGGTGATGGATCATCTCCGCAAGAGTTGGAGGAGTGGGCTACTAAGCTTGACACTTATTTCCAACTTTACCCAAAAAGTGAGCGTGATATGGTACAATTTGCTTCCTTACACCTTGAAGATTATGCACATCAATGGTGGAGGCACTTGGTCAAACAAGGGAACACGCCATCAACTTGGGAAGGATTGAAGCGGGAGATGAACTTGGCCTTCATTTCACCCCTAGTGCTTGACCGTTACCATGAAGAATGGTATGAACTTTCTCAAAAGGGGATGATGGTGAGAGATTATATCAAGAGGTTTTTGAAGCTTTCAATGTATGTGGAAGGTTTGAGTGAAGACATGAAGATGAGAAAGTTTGTGCATGGGCTTGAACATTTCATCAAGGCGGATGTGTCGGCTCAAAGGCCTAGCTCTCTCAAAGAAGCTATGAGGTTAGCCGAACTTTATGAGCCAAAGTACAAGAGGTCTCAGCCCATGACCTTCGCCATAGACACACCCAAACCAACCACTACTACTTGTAACCTTGGGAAGGATCCTACCTCCACATTACCATCCTCTACTCTAAGGTTTCCTACATCATGTGGGAGTGGACAGCCAAAGGATGGAGTGCATATTGATGCCAAAAAGGGTAGTGATCCTACGAAGAAGCCCTTTCAACACTTCAAGGAGATTCAAAGAATGGATGATCAAAACATTGAGGAGTTGAGAAGCAAAGGGCTATGCTTTAAGTGCAAAGAGAGGTGGTCACCCGGGCATGCTTGCAAATCAAAGAAGATGGTGATCACTATGATCCTCATGGACAAAGAAGAGAACAAGTATGACTCTCATGACATTGAGGAATGGGAGGATTGCAATGATGAAGTGCATGAGGATGGTGAGTCTCCTTTTGACCCGGGAGGGTGAGTTAAGGAAAATCTTGTGGATGGAGACATGCCTACCAATGCAGAAATTTCAGTTTGCATATGCTCTATCTCACAAGATGTATTGACGGGTTGCAAGGACCCAAGCACACAAAGGTTGGTGGGGCCTAGAGTGCTGAAACTACCTTGCCAAATGGATACAATTACCCATGAATATGGCTACTTGGCAATCAATGGACTATGCCCAACAACATGGCTTACTTGTGGATGATTTTCTTGGCCAAGTGGTATGATTTACTTGAGCAAATTGGGTAATATGAGGAGGATTATACATGCTGTAATTTCTGGACAGCTTTGGAAAGGTCTACTATTGGGCCTATTTTTCTACTCCAACAAGCTTCATTCGGCATCAAAATGGAAGACCATGATGTGGGACATATATGGCTGAGTGTACATATCATTTCCAGCCCATTTTATGGAGTTTACATGAAGAATTTTCAAGGTACTTCATCGACTAGAAGGGCTGTCATAACAGTCTCACTCATACTTTTTGGACTTGGAGCTTGGCGGACTTGTGTACATCCGGATTTTCATTGCATATGTGCTTTGGATGTACTTGAGGACTCTCAACCACTTCCCATTGATTACATTAGAGTCTCATATTTGGAGATTGTACACATTATAGATTTTGAGGACAAAATCTTTGGGAAGGGATGGTTTGTAATAAAGTAGGAACTTTATTAAATAGGATTAATAATGGGGACAAGTCCAGGTATAAAAGAGGGGGCTTGGCCCATGGATGTAACTTTTGATGATCATTTTTAGAAATTGAAACTCATGTTTCTTGGAGCTCATGGCTTCTCTCTTGGCTTGTGGAAGGCTATTTCCATTCTCTTGGTGTGAGAGACTAAACACACTTAGGCATCATGTTTACATGGTGATTACTCATATTTTCATGCATTACATCCCTTCATTCCACGAATGGAGGAAATGGTTTCTGACGATACTATTACAAGGGGAGACGTAGACTCATCGGTTTTTTGTTGGGTGTTGACAAGAGTAGGTGTAGAGCATGTAGAAACTTCTATATGATTGTGTGCCTGGCATGAGGAGCTAGAAGCTTCATGTGGCTCCCCCCTTCCTGAGCTAGGTGGTAATGATCGATATCGTTTGGGAATCCAAACTAACTCTGGAAGTGGTGCGGAGCACTCTGTTACCTTTCCCTTACCACGGTCTTGAATTGTCATTGGGGTGGCAACAATTGGTTTGCAAGGTTTTATAGGTGATGTAGAGGGATTCACATTATGTTTAGGAACCCAAATCTGGTCATTCCCCTCGTAGTACCCTTGGGCTACTAATAATTTTTTAGGGATCCACCGCAATGTTACATTGCCCTTTCTCGGGTGGGTAGCTACTTTCCTTTTACGAGGCTTCTTGGTGGCTGAACGAGATTGAGCAGGGGAAGTAGCTGTTAACGAAGCTTTGGGGACCCATTTATATGTACTCTTTGGCATAGTAAGCGAAGCTTTAGGAACCACCTTGCCTGTTTCCACTCTTGGCGTTGAAGCGTTAGAGGGGTGGCCAACAATCGAAGATGGTTTTGCCACTGGACTTTGTGATTTTTCGTTATCTAATATTTGAGTGGATGACTTAGGTGCGGGATTTTGAGCGGTCAGACCTAGTGTTGGTTCTTGCGTTGTGACTTGTCTGGTTGCCCAATCGATATTGCACTTGGTGGCCATCATCCATTTGCGCCCTAAGATTACAGTCCCTCCCATGGTACCAGTAGGCATAACCAAAAAGCTTTGAATTATGGTTCCCTTGTCATAGGCAACCGGAGTGTGCAGAATTCCTGATACAGGGGTTTTCTTCTTGTTGATTCCTTGAACTTGGATAGAACTCTTGGTTAAAGGTGGTTTTCCCAGTTGACACCACACGCCATATGATAGCAAATTATGTTGAGCTCCTGTATCCAATAATGCATTATACAGCACCTCCCCGTAAGGACTCTGTAACTCAATTGGGTATCTTAGAGGTGGGTCAGATTCCAGTGCATCCTCCTCTGCTTCCTCGAAAAATACTTGCATAATTCCCAAGTTGGCTTCTCGTTGTCGCCTAGCACGCTGTTGACGTTCTTTGGCTTCGACTTTCGCTTGTATCTTTTTAAGCTCAGCTTGTTCTTTAGCTGCCTTCTTTTGATGGATTGCATGTAACTCCTCCTGGCTTAGGGGGTCATAGTATCTTTTGAATTTACTCCCATTAAGGAATCCAATGGTTTCAACTCCGTCGAGAGTCTCCACTCTGATGGTACCTTGCGGGGTAATTTCACATACTCTATATGGTCCCTTACCAGCATATTTGAGCTTCTTCTTTTTGTTTCGCACTCCATACATCAGGACTTTATCCCCAACCTTGATGTCCTTGTCCTTTAGATGGTGATCAAACCATTTTTTCCTCCTATCCTTCTCCACAAGGGCATTGTACACAGCCAATTGTCTTTCTTCGTTTAGCCGCTCAAGGATATACAGACGCTCTGCTAAGGGATTACCATCCCAACCCTCTTGAGTAGCAACACGAAGACTTGGAATGACAAATTCCCACGGCATGACTGCTTCTTGGCCATATACCATTTTGAATGGTCTACAATTAATAGCCACTTTGTACGCAGTACGATAGGCCCATAAAGCTGTCGTAAGCTTTAGATCCCAATCCGTGCGATGAGCTTCAACTGTCTTTGTCAAAACAGAGATTAAAGTCTTGTTGGTACTCTCGGCTTGGCCATTCGCTTGCGGATAGTAAGGAGTAGATTTATGATGGGATATCATGAAATTTGTTGTGAGCTCCTTAATCACTTCATTTATAAAATGCGTACCATTGTCGCTCACAAGTTCAAAAGGACAACCGAATCGTGTGATTATATTTTCAAAGAGGAACTTGGCTGTTGTCCTTGCATCTGCCTTACGTGTCGCTTTCGCTTCAGCCCATTTGGTCATATAGTCAGTGGCCACAATAATATAGCGAGATTGTGTGTTTCGGGCCGCTGGGCTAATTGGACCTACAAAGTCTAAACCCCACTTTTCAAATGGTTGGTTTACTTTGATCGGATGTAGGGGCATCTGGTCTTTCCTCTGGGGTTTCTTGTATCGTTGGCATTCATCGCAACCCTTCACAAAGAGTGATGCATCTTGGAACATAGTGGGCCACCAATACCCTGATTGTAAGATCTTTCGCGCAGTTAAGTCTCCAGAGAAGTGACCACCGGCTACGCCCATATGTGCCTCTTGCAAAATGTATAGATACTCATCCTCTCGGGCACAACGCCTAAGAACGTCATCCTTTCCTCTTTTATAAAGAGTCCCGGCTATCAGGCAATAGGGTTCGCATTCTTTGATCAGCTTCCGAGCTAGATCTTTACGAAGCTCCTTGGGTGGAAAGCCATTAACCAAAAAGTTAACAATTTTCTCACTCCATTCAGGCATTGTCTCCACCATGAACAGGGAAGTGTCAGGTAAGTCATCATCAACCCCCGTAGGAGCCTCACCATTAGGTATGCGAGACAAATGATCAGCCATAACATGTTTCTTGCCAGGTCTCACAACAACCGTGAAATCAAACTCAAGAAGAATCAATAGCCATCGTGTGATTCTTCCTGTGGAGCATGGTTTATTTACCAGATACAACAATGCTTGATGATCCACATAGAAAACAAACTTGGTGGCAAGGAGGTAATAACGAAATTTCCTTACTGCATATATCATTGCCAACCCTTCTCGCTCCGTAGTGGTGTAGTTCATCTCAGCATCGTTCAACTGGCGACTGGCAAAGCTAATGGGGTAGTCTAGCTTATGTTCTCCAGGTTGAGTTAACACACACCCAATAGCAAAGTTTGATGCATCAATATGCACATGGAAGAGTAAATCCCAGTTAGGCATTCTCAAGATTGGAGCACTCGCCAAGGCCTTCTTTAATAGCTCATAGGCACGGTCACATTCTTCGGTCCAAATAAACTCGATGAGAAGCTTATACAATGGTTGAGCTATCTCGGCGAAGAAGAGAATAAATCTTCGATAATAACCAACGTGGCCCATAAAGCGTTGGACTCCCTTGTAGTTGGTGGGTGGGGGTAATTCCAGAATGACCTTGATTTTACTCTCGTCAGTGGAAATCCCATTTTTGGACACTATATGCCCTAAGATAACTCCGTGTTTAACCCAGAATTGGCATTTGAAAGGATTCAATGAGATGCGATATAATCTACACCTTTCAAATATTTTTCGTAAACACATCAAGTGCTCGTCCCAAGAGGAATGAACACAAAGATCATCTAAGAAAGCTTCACAGAAGTCCCTTAGATATTCCTTAAAGGCCGTGTTTATCAATCGTTGGAATGTTGCAGGTGCATTGGTCAAGCCAAAAGCCATGACGCGAAAGGCAAACACTCCAAACTCCGTGATAAATGCTGTTTTAGCTTGGTCCTCGACTGCAATTGTGATCTGATTGTAACCCGAGTACCCATCTAAAAAGCTATATGCCTCCTTGCCTGCCACTCTTTCAAGAACATGTTCAGAATATGGCAAGGGGTAATGATCCCTTCTGGTGGCTGCATTAACCTTTTTGAGATCAACACACACTCTGAGTTTCCCATTCTTCTTTGGCACGATGACTATCGGAGAAACCCATTCTGAGTGCTCAATAGGATATATGAATCCACATTTTACCAGCTTTTCAATTTCCTCTTGTACAATCTTTGCGTACTTAGGATTCATTAGGTAGGGACGTTGCTGGACTGGTTTAGCAGTGCTAATCATTGGAATCGTGTGTTGCACCACCGAGGGTGGAACACCCTTCATATCATGATATGTCCAAGCAAATATGTCCTTGAATTCTTTAAGAAGCTTCGTAAGTGCAGCTTCTTCCGCCTTGGTGAGGTCTTGAGCAATATAAACTGGTTTAGACTCCTCACCCGGATCTGCTAAGTCTATCTCCTTAACTACCGCAGGGCCATCGTAGACACCGCTACTCCCATTGGTAGGCGTTCGTTGGGCTTTTGTGTAGACCACTTTACGTTCCCCTGTGGTGAATGATTTGAAATGCTCGGGTGCGGGGTGTAAGTCTACTGGTTCTTGTTGTGCCAGACTTTTTTCTTTCAATTCCGCTTCCTTTTGTTGTTGAGCCAACTCTTGGTTTTGCCGCCTTCTTGCAGTACGACTTAGTTTCGGCTTCTCTTCGATTTCTAATTGGGCGACGTCATGAGGTTGCGGAATACACCACATGACACTTTGGAGGTATTGTCCCCAATTATCCGCTATCTTCCGATGAGCATCAATGGCTCCTACATAACTAAGCCATTCTGCAGTGGATCTTTCCTTGTTTATTGCAGTTCGTACATTAGCTCGATAGCGTTGGCGCTTATGTCTCGTTTTCTTCTTACCAAGTTTTTGATTTTTGTTTCTATCCGATTCGGACTCACTTGGTCGATCTTCACTTTCGGATGAACTGCAGGAGGCCACTGTCCTAGGCCTTGAGCACCTTGCTTCCACATTTGGGTGAATATTTGATTCATTTTCTCCATCAGGCTCAAGGTCAGTTTCTTCTTGAGATTCATACTCAGAGTTGCATTGGTCAGAGTCTTCGCTACTTTCAGTGTCGGTGGAGTTTGCCACGTTCTCGCCATCAGGAGTCATGTGCATAACACCTATCATGTTTATTGGCACTAACGGTGGCATATCTTGCCCCTCAGGTGTTACCCAACTTGTGCCTCTATTTCCCCATGTGTCTATGGTTGCCGCTAGGTGTACCCAATCCACGTTATCCGACTCAGTCATACCCGGTAGGACATCCATATAAGGAGAATCTTTCCCATCATCAGTCTCTTTTTTGCATGTATAGCAATACCTTAATGGGGCGGAGTGAATAGTGGTATCCGATCGATTATCAATGATAACCTTGCTTCCTAAAGGATGTGCACGACCATTCTCAAGATCAACTCGAATGACAGAGTCCTGGAATTGTAGGTAGACATGGTTTTTCGACCAGTCATGCACCATTTGTGCTTCCCTCATGAAAGGACGTCCTAAGATCATTTGATATGACATAGGATGCTTGGAGAAATCCATTACAATGAAGGTATGTTTTACCTTGTATCCCAGGACCTTGATCTTAAGGTCCCTTAACATTCCAATAGGTTTAGCTATGGTTCCGTTTGCCATCTTAACCACTATGTTTGTGACTTCGAGGTGAGGCCTTCCCATAGATTCCCAACAGTTTTTAGTCACAATGCTCACTCCAGCACCACCATCAAGGATTCCCTTTAGAGTTAATCCCTTGGTAGTAATGGGGAGGGTGGCATTAGATTCGTCACCTTCAAAGTACTGTCCCAACTTGTTCACAGGTATTTCCACGACCGAATCTTCATCAAAGTTGGGTTGTAGATCCCAATGCTCCCCTTCATCTTGAAGTGTGTTGGGTCTATCCATATTTGCAAATTGTGGTAGCCCCGCCTTTAGTTCTCCATTGAGAAATGCCCGAAGAGCTAAGAATAGCTCAGGATCTCCGTATAATTTGGATATGATCGTGGTTCTGATCTCAGAGGACATGAAATCCATTAGCTTAGACACATTCAACGGTACTTTTCGAGACATCGCCCCTTGACTAGGGACTGGTGAAGATGGAATCACTTCCTCTTCGATGGGGTCAGGCATTCCCTCACTAAACATTCTTTCCAGCAAGAAGGGTGTTTGCCCACTTCCAGATGTCCTATCCTCACTTTCTTCCCGAATGATACTAGGTATAGCTAACGGTTTATGGTTCCGGTGAGGCTGAATTTGCGTAGGAAACACTGTGTCTGGAATTTTGATTTTTCTCGGGTTTGGCTCCAGTTCTCTTTGTGTTTCTTCCACCAAACCCCTTAAGTGTTGCACTTGTTCAATCTCCTCAACTGGGTTTGGGTAAGTTCCAATCTTTTTCTTGAGGGTTTTTGGCCCACGTGGCTTGTCTTGGGGAGTCTCAGTCAGTTTGGGTGGTCGAGGGGGCATTAACTGACTTGGTTGTGGGGCCGAGGAAGTTTCCTTCCGTTTCCCCTTATTTTTGTACTCGCTTGATTCTCCTTCATTGAGCTCCCGAGTGGGTTCCTCCCTTAAGGTAGTGGCTTTGGTCCCCATGGTTTCTATTGAATCGGAATCATCTTCAGGATCATTCATATACACGGGGTCGTCTCCTGTCCCTATGTTAGTCTTTGAACTAGGCTTGGAGCTCGTGGCATTAAGCGATCTCTTCCGCCGTGTTTTCTTTTTCTTTGCCTGAGCGATTGACGCAGTATCCCTTTCTTCAAGAATGTAGTTTTGATTTTGAAGCATTGACCGTGTAACTACATTCGCGGGTACAACGGGTGTGGTTCTTCGTGCTTGGTTGGTGACCTCAACCAAATTCAATGGCGTAATCTTGGGTGCATTAGGATTATGTGGACATTGAGCGATCAAATGATCTATGCCACAACGATTACATGTAAGTACCGGCATTCCCGATGTGCTCCCTTGATTTGGTTGCATCTGAGTAGCGATCTTTTGTAACCTATTAGGGCACTCCGCTACACGATGCGGTCCACCACACTCGTAACATTGAAGAGGTGGTCTCCTCGCCATGGTATTAAGGTTTTGCCCTCTTGTGGCAAGAGCAGCCGCTTGATATACAGGCTTGACTTGCCCGAAATGATCCTCCATGTAGTACTGGGGAATCATTTCAAACGTATCAATCCCGTATGGAGCAGTGGGGTCTATCTCCTCTTCATAATCCCCACATGCACTATGTGACTCACAACCCATCTGGTTTACAGGGGTAATCCTTGGATGTGGAGGTTGTGGTCCTAGCACTGGCGGTGGTAATGGCACAGACTGGACTACATTCGGATTCCTTGGAACTATGTGCTGTGACGGTTGCTCGATAGGTTGTGCAGGCATTAGCGCGGGTACTTGAGGTGTGTTTGACCAAGCTAGTGGTGCCTGGTTTGCCAACATTCGCTTAAGTGTTAGGCAATCTTTAGATTGATGGCCATACTTACCACATGCATTGCAATTCCCATTGAATTTGACTCTGAATGTGGGACATTCACTCGTGCTATGTGGTCCTAAGCACACCGAACACCATTGTTGCTCTCTCCTTGGGTACATATGGCTATTCTGAGGAGCTCGATTACCCCTAAAGTATTCTTGGAGAGCCTTAGTAAGGTCGGTCACAGACATTTCAGATATCTTGGGCTCCTTGGCAATAGGTTTTACCGTCATTGGCTCATGCCCAGATACTTGCGAACTAACGGATTTTGTTTCTGAAGACACCTTTTTACCTGCAATCATCAAGTTGTCTTCTAACTGGATTGCATTGGCAGTGACTGCTTCCCACGTTGTAAGACCTCTAATGACTAGGCCATTGTAAATGTCCTCGTGGCGCAATCCTCGGATGAATCTATCGAGGAGTTGGTTGTTATTGAAGCGTTCATCGAGAGTGCAGCGAGAATTTAGATGCTTCAATCGACTTATAAAGTCTCTCACTGACTCCCCTTCCTCGCGTTCAGCTTTTTGGAGTTGAGATGCTACTCCCCAAAGCACACCCTCACGTATGTATTCTTTCAAGAACAATCTCTTGAGAGTGGGGTAGTGAGTGCGCTCTTCAATCCTTAAGGTTCGATACCAATCTCCGGCCTTCCCACTCAAGGTTAAGCCTAAGGCTTTACACTTATGCAGCTCATTGTGTTCTTCCAAGGAATCACACACGTGCTCAAAGACTTCAATGTGCTTCCTAACATCCTCGTTACCACTGAAGTTTTGAGTGAGCTTAGCCACTTGTACTGCCTTGCTTCTAGGTTCTCTCTCAGGCATACCCCGCATGTTTTCTGCAATAGATCGTCCGATCGTCTGAGCAAACGCTGCGAGATCACCTAGGTGAGCAGGCATAGTTGGTGGGGGCACTTCTGGGATAGCCTGGCTGATAGGAGTTGGCGTTGGTCTGAGTAGGTTGGCAAATGACGTAGGATATGATATGTGACTAGGCCTAGCTCCCCTTGGATAATGGTTATGATAAGGCGGTCTTGGAGCATACGCCATTGGCATACTAGGAGGCGTAGGAGCTACATGAGCATGAGTAACAATAGGTACATAAGGCCGATAGGCACTGGCACGCACTGTTGTAGGTACTGTTCCACTAGGTAGCGGTGTCGTACTAACTACAGCGGCAACAGGTGCACTTTCAGCTATGCTCATCATTGGGGTAGGCATTGCAGATTCCCTAATGGAAAGTTGAGCCAAGGTTGGAAAGCTAAAGTTACTGCTCGTGGGCTCAACCTGCATTGAGACTCCAGGCGAAACAACATATGAAGGGTCTATGGGACTCACCGAGGGAGTCTCCAATTGTGATAGGGTTGGTTGTTTTGCCTTGCCCGTATCCAAAAATCTCATAGGGCCAGTGGAAACTAAGTTCACTCCCCTATTTTGCCTCTCAATTTGGATAATTCTATGAATCACCTCACATATCATGTGTTGTTGCTCCTCTAGATTAGTGGCGCTAGATGTAGATCGTAGGACTTCTAACCAACCTACATGGTATGTGTAACCCGTGTATAGGTCCGTTAGAGTCTCTGTGTGTAGATCATATTCCCAATTTTCATTGAGAAATGTCCCATCTAGACTTGGTGTGCCAAACGGTTCTCTTGAAGTGGACGCAATGTCACTTCTTATGGATTGGCTTCTAGGGACCTCTACTTTAGGAAGAGCATCGGAATGTGGTAGCTCAGTAGGGCCCTCATTAAACGAAGTGGGTAGAATATCCACATGGACACTCTTTGGGAGGGTAGGGTCTACATAAGATGTGAATGGCGAATCTACTACCCCTCCTTCCTCATTTACTTCGCTTGTCGCATGTTCAGAGCGTGTAGCTCTACTAAAGGTCTCTATTAGACGACTAAACATGCTAGATCCGGGTTGTGGGGCCCACACTGGCATGTTTTGGCTTGTCTCCTCAGGGTTCTTGGTAGGGTGTCTTTCCATGGCTTCTGAGTCAGAGGACGAGTCACTATCCACTATTCGTGGATCTTGGGTTGCACTCCCTTGGGTTCCAGCCGAAGGCCAAGATGCCAACGTGGAGGGATGGTGTGAGCCTGCGTAGACTGAAACGCTTTCTAGTGGTTCAGGCTCTAGCACTCGACCAGAGCATAGATGCATGTGACGTGGGTACCCTACGTGCGTTGGTAACTACCCTTGAAACTCACACAAGTGGTTTCTTAGGTGTTTCGCACCCCGTTTTTACTTGTTTTTGTGTTGTTTTTAACCCGTTTTTGACCCCCTTACTTACGGTCGAACTTGGACTAGGGCGTGTGATAGCTCGAAACGAGCGTATCGTTTAAAGGGTCCTAGTGTGCTTTACAACACCGTGTTCGCCTATCTAGAGCTCCTGTAATCCTCAAAATAGTCCGTTTCCTTTGGGGGGAAAGGGCAAAAGCTTATTTGCTTGTGGAGGAAAGGGTGAGGGCTTTATCCCACATGCTCACTTTACTCCTTGGGGAGTGGGCTACATATAGGGCACGACTTCCCATAAGCTCTCACTTGAGAGAAAGCTATGGAGGCTCACTCTCCTATATATATATATCAAAAGACCGAGACCGAGACCGAGGCCGGGGGTCGTGGGTCAATTGGGGTTCTTTCTTTTCAAAATTTTTTTCTCCAATTAGAAAATCTTTCCTCTCCACATGTTTGGTTCTTTCTTTGAAAATAAAATTTAATTTTTTATTATTTTTTATAATTTTTTATTTTTTATTTTCTGTTTTTTTTTGTGAGATAAGTTTCCTAGGGTTTCCTTAGGGTTCAGCCTTGGCCGCGGTGCAGTTCGCACACACAGCACAGATCTGGGGATTCAGAAATCCCTCTCACACTGCAGAAACCAGATAACAGAACGTACGCCCACACGTGGAGCGAAAATATAACAAAAGAAACAGGAATGTAGAAGAAAACTTGCAGAAACAGAGATTGAAAACCACAGAAACACCACAACAGCAACACAGACGCCTTTCCTACAGTAGTGTAAATTAAACTTCACGCAGCAGCAGCCGAGCTGCAAACTGGAGCTTGGTGCAGGGCAACTCCCCGGCAGCGGCGCCAAAAATGTGCGCTTTTGCCGCACAGGTCGTAGCTGGGGACTTGCCAGACACCGTATGCGAGCCACGAATGGCTACAAGCATACAACCAGGGAAGGAAGCTCAAACAGAATGCCAAAGGGTGTGTCACTCACCGCTTAACTGCTGCCTTGAAGGATTCCCGCGTCGCAGCCGTGAAGGAGGAGCCGCCGTCGCCGCTCTACCGCCTCTCCGCCGTCTCGCCGTGCCACTACACAGTGCGCTCGATCTCTCTCTCTCTCTCTCTCTCTCTCTCTCTCACACACACACGCAGGAGAAGGAAACCAAGGAGATAAGGCAAGAGCACTCTTCTATTCACAACACATGAGAATGAGGATTTTAGGGTTACATTTGACTCATATAGGTGACTTGGCCGTTCACACTTGGGCGCCCATACATGGCCGGCCGACCCTAACCCTTATCCTACTGATATCCAAGGTGCGCCTCTCATCGGCGATCACCCAATCCCTTCATCCTTAACA
>NC_141110.1:18656153-18708653 GCF_041138505.1 Cibotium barometz
AGGATCCACACCGAGAAGAAGATCTAAAGGAAGAATTGAAGGAAGACATGGATACGAGAAGAGAAGCTGCCACAAGAAGAGAAGCTGCCACAAGAAGAGTGAAAGAAGAGATGGACGCGTGGAGAGAAGCTGCCCCACGGCAAGAAGACTGAAGACAAGAGAAGATGTGAGGCTCCAAAGAGTGAGGAGCCATGTGAAAATCTCTGAGAGAGAGAGAGAGAGAGAGACCCCACAACCCAATGTAACCTGCCCCAACAAAGTAAAACCACCTCTGAGCCACCGATGATCGTGGTAGATAGATGTATATGTGAGCACTTTAGTCAAGGTCGCAGGCAACTATAGTAAGTCTTAGACACATAGAGAGAGAGAGAGTGTCAAGGACTATGAGTTTAGGGACCCGAGGCACTGGTCGCAGGCTATCAAGTAAGAGAGAAACTTGGTATAGGGTTCAGGTGTGCTAAGATAACTTGAGGGGAGGTATGCTAGACACTAGTCGCCGACTAGTGTCTTGGTATAGGGTCTAGGTGTTCTAGGAGTATTCACTTGAGGGGAGGTGTTGAAATATACAAGTGAATAGGGTGTGTGCGGGAACAAGCCCTTGGTTAGAGGCTGTAAAAGAGAATGTGTAAATGTGAAAGAACTTGTGAAAAGGTGAGAAGAATCTACTGGGAGAGAATAAAGGGTAGCATGAGAAGATTTAGGAAGTATGGAGATATTCTGGGAAGTGTGGAGATATTCTGGGAAAAGTGAAGAGGTGGAGAGAATCAAGCAAAAGAGGTGGAGTGAATCAAGGAGAAATCAATGGGATTTGATGCTTGGATATAAACTCTATAAATTGAGGCATTGGCCTAATGAGAATTTGCTGGTTATTGATTATCCATGCCTGGAGGGAGCTATAAACTGCGTGGACGATCTCCCATCCTTTGCAGTGGAGGTAGTGGACATATCCCATTGGGATGGGTATGGGTATGGACATAGCCCATCTGGGACAGAGAGGTCAATGACATCATTCGGGCCCCTAAGCATCTCGAAGTGTAGGAGGTGGGACCAGCTCATGAGGTTTGCTTGGAGAGGGTGGGTACGAAGGTCGAAGTAGATTTGGGGGTGGAAGGAAATTAGGCCCTAGAAGAAGAACTAAGCTGCTAGGACGGTGATATCGTGGAGTGGGAGATTTGTGAGTATATATGCATATGTGGTGCGGGAGAGGGGTTTGTTGAAAGATGCCATGTTGAAGCAAGTTGAGGCGGAAGGTCCTGTAGTAGTGGAGGTCGAGGAGCTCGTAGGGGCTCTCAGAAGGGATGGCAAGAGAGGGAGTTCGGTTATGGTGTCCATTAAGGCATCGACCTTATTGTATGTTGCACTAGAGAGGAGGGGCCAAAGGGCATTGGTGGTGGCTGTGTGGCTCTTGCTTCCACGTCTTCCAATTGCGCCTCTTTTTGGTGGAGGGTTTCCTCTGTAATCTCACTGTATCGCTAGAAGGGATGGCAAGGAGAGGGAGTTTGGTTATGGTGTCCATTAAGGCATCGACCTTATTGTATGTGGCTGTGTGGCTCTTGCTTCCACGTCTTCCAGCTGCGCCTCTTTTTGGTGGAGGGTTTCCTCTATAATCTCACTGTATCGCTAGAAGTCAAGAGAGGTTCTAGTTGTAGATCTTTGTTGGAAGTCTTTGCGGCTTGGGCGAGAGATAGGTCATGGGATTAGCCTATTGTGTGGCCTCCTACACTACTTAGAGCTGGTGTTAGAGTTTTGAAATGAAGGATAGGGCATTGATCAAGTGCTCCTCCTTTTCATCAACAACTTGCTGGAGATGAATGTTGTTGAGTGTCAATGTGTACAGGTCCTCTGCACTTTTTCGCTCGGAGCCTTTGCAAGAAACATTTGTTGCTATGCCAATGAAGCAATCTCCTACTAGTGATAGATGCACTCCATCATCTGCATGATGAGCTTGTGGGCCATGTGTGAGAAGGCCTGGGCAAAGTTTGGTACTTTCCCATGTGATGCACATACGCTCTCTACATAAGCTTCACTGGATTTGAAGCTGCAAGTGTGTGCCCAACGGAGGGTTTCCATGGTATTGATGTGGGATGTGAGGAGAGGAGGGGACCGCTTCTGAGTGATAAGGGGGGTAAGGAGAAGAGCTTTCGGGGGGTGGTGTATCATAAATATTCTGTTCCAAAAAGGCTTGCCTTTGTGCCTCCTCCTGAACGGCCTTGCGTTTGGCTTCTGCAGCTTCCTGTTCTGCTTGGGTGGGCCCCTGGATGGATTGGGGGGGAATGGGCTCTTTGCCTTTGGGTTCCGGGTGATGGCACTTTGGCAATGGGTGAATTGGGAGAGGATTGCGAGGGAGACATAGAGATGGGGACTGCATCCAAATCATTGAGCTCTGCAATGCCGGAAGCTCCTCCCTGGTAGATGACTTTTGTTGAGGAGGGTGGCGGCTGCAAGCTTGCCTTGGTGGGGGTTAGAACAAATTGCGTGCAGCTCCTTATGCAAATATTCAACCTAGTTAACGGGTGTTCCCTAGTGGACTCTGGCCAATGTTGATAGACTGCATTTGCTAAAGTGGTCTATCCATTGTGTGGTCAATAAAAAGAATAGTGCCCTGGCGGCTTGTAGCACAAGTTCCTCCTGAGTGATATTGCTCCATTCCACTCCATCTTTGGTGGTGGTGCCCCTGAAAGTGCCCTTGGTCAATCATGGGGCGTTGGTGAGCTACACATACATTTGGTCCAGTCTGGGGAGGTGGAGGGCTTCTCGGGAGATCAGGTCGACACTGAGATGGACTATCTGCACCTGTCCTTCATTATACAGCACTTGACTTGTGGCCTGGTTTGCATCATAAGTCTCTTTAAAGTACAGGCAGTTGTACAGGTTAGGTCCCCATGGCTCCATAGTGGGTAGCTCGCCGAGCCCAAGCTGCTCCACGCGGGATGCAACGGCTAGATCAGCACAGCAAAACAACTTTGTAGCATGGTCATGTGTACAATAGCTTATTCTCCACTTTATGATTGTTTTTCATAAAGGAGTGGACTGTGCGACCGCTAACGCGCTTCATTAGTTGCTCCCCCAGGTGTGATAATTGGGGTCGGCAGGTGGCAGTTGTACTCCTTGAAGCGTCCCCCCATCGGGCACTTCTTTCTAAGGGTGGGGTTCTTGAAGACCTCCATAGAGGAGTTAGATGTGTCGGCCATAGTGAGGGAGGATGGACAGAAAGGGAAAGCTTGAGAAAAAAATTCAAGAGTTAGGGTAGGCTGAAAGCAGAAAGTGAGGAAATAAGAGGGGTGGGCCTATATAAGTTTTCAGAAGGACACGGCCATGGCAAGAAGATGGTAGCAGCATGGTATCTATTTGGGAACGAACGTGCCATTAGTTTGGAACGGCTGTGGAACTTGGAGCTGAGGATGGAACATGCATGGCAGTTGGAGCTAAGGATGGAACGGCAGTGAAGGAGAATGGTACGGTCGTGGCACTTTAAGTGGAGGTTGGTGTGGCCGTGGAATTTGGAATTTTGAATGGTACGGCTATGGCAAGTTTTGTATGGCCATGGCAACGCTGAAGTTCTTAATGGTCCGGCCGTGTGGCAACGTTAGAGGGGAATGGTACGGTTGCAAGTTTGGTACAACTGTGGTGGCAAATAGTTTTTGTTTTTTTGGTGGGCACCCTATAAACAGGTTTTGTACCCGTGGGCTATGTTGCTAGCACCCCATGGCAGGTTTTGTATGGACCGCATGCCCAATTTGCCCAAATGGAGGAGACGGTTCCAATTAGGTGATGGGCGATGCTGGGATTTCCTTGGGAAGTTCAGAAGCTGGTAATGAGGGAGTACTTGAGAATGGAGAGGTTAAGAGTTGATTGGGAGTACTCTAAGGTAGCCTCACAATGACAGGCGGGGGAGTAGCTAATGTCAAGGCTATATCTTGGGTATGGACTGTGGGTTGTTTATTGATGGGGGTGCAAGGGGTCGTCGCTCGTGAAGCCTTTGCTTCCCTTTCTCCTGTGCAGTATTGGTGGCGGAGGCCACTTTGTGTTTCCATTGAAGGGTTGGTAACTGCAGAGTGACAAGAGTAGGGAGTTGGTGCCTTGGTGATTTGGGGACCCAAATGTGGCGATTTCCCTCATAGTAATGTTAAGCTTGTAGTAGAGGTTTGGGGATCCACCGGGAAGTTGTTGTTGGGTACAGCTTAGGGTGTGAGTGAGGATAGTTTGGCCTTGGTGAGTGTTTCGACTGGCATTTGTCCTGTACCTTGCGAGCTTGGGGTTGTTGAATTGGTAGCAAGAGGGACGAGGAGCTTGGGTTGCCGGTATATGAGGATGACAGGTGGATTGTTGGGGGATCCACAAAGTGGAAGTACCTTCATAATACCCTTGCGCTGTTAGAAGCCTTTTAGGTACCCACGGTCGAGAAGGCTTGCCCTCTATGCATTTGTTAGTGTTGTTAGGAGGGTTAGTGTGGTTAGTTTTTTGTGGGGGGTCAGCAACTTGGGTGGCTATTGAGTTAGAATTGGGTTGCTCCAAGGTGGGTTAGTGGGGAGGATGGGAGAGGAAGTTGTGTGTTCAGAGTGTGGAGAGCGGCCTCTTTTTGAGCGGTATGGAGTTATTAATAAAAAAATGAGATATTTTGAAGTAATCATTCATTTTTGACACATTGGTAAGGAGAAGGGGGCCCTTCAAGGAGGTGCCTATTTCACATGTGTGGATGAGTTTTAAACTAAAAAATAATAGGATATTTTTATCTCTCCTCTCTCCTAGATCAAACCAAAGAAAAAAGGGAGCCAAACTGGTCCAAAACTTGTTCGAATTTAGCCAAACTGAAGTTGGAAAATTCTAGAACTCAGTTGGACTCAGTTAGTGGCCTCCCTCACCTATAAATAGACCCTCATTCTTTTGTATTCTCATCTATGAACTAAACTATGCTGGTATTACTCTAAGATAAGATTATTTTATATTATCCTCTAAAAATCCTCTACAAATTGAAGAGATTCTTCCTTGGAGTCTTCATCAACATACCAAACCAATTGATTGGTTGGGGGGCTCTACTTTGACCAAACCAATTGATTGGTTGGGGGGCTCTACTTTGATCAAAGAATCAAGCAATCTAGGAGGTAAAATGTGGTTTATGGTCTTTTTTCTTTAATCTCCAAATGTTTCTCTCTTCTCAACCCCTCTTAAGCTTGAGAAGCATTCAATTGAATGGCTTTTTAATATAATTGAAGTTCTTTAATGAATTGTAGTGATAAAACACATAAATTTTCATTTATGCTTAAATTATAATGTTTTTTTAAAAGCATTTCTCTCTCCCCTCCAAAGAATGGTCATTCCTATGACCTATTCTATATTCAAATGAAGCTTCTCATGAAGCAATTCTCTAATCTAAAAGTAATTTCTATGCTTGTCAAATTAGAGGCCAAATAAGTGGCTTTTTATGCTATTTAATTTATGGAAAAATTAAGAATCAAGTCCATAATTGGATATTGATCCAATTAATGGTTATTCTAATCATAGGGATATTACTAATTGGATATTGATCCAATTAATGGTTATTCTAATCATAGGGATATTACTAAACTAAATTAGAGGCCAAATAAGTGGCTTTTTATGCTATTTAATTTATGGAAAAATTAAGAATCAAGTCCATAATTGGATATTGATCCAATTAATGGTTATTCTAATCATAGGGATATTACTAAACTTTATGCTTTCAAATTATTGAGATTTATTAGTAAAAACAACGGAGCTATGGCAAAATTTTTAAAAAATTAACACATAAATCATTTTCATTCTTCATCATATGAAAAGAGGACTTCCTACCATATTCTAGGATTAATCATCCTAGATTAATTGAATGATTCTCATTATAATCATGGAAAATTTGATTTTTATGTTTATGCATAAATAGTTAAATAGAAAAAAGAGAAATTTCTAGTAATCCATTTTTATGTTAAAAGAGGAATCCCCATGTCAATGGAAATCCATGTATTCTAATGAAGTAAGAGAAAAATTATGATGCTAAAATAATGTATATTTTATTTAAAAATTAAAGAAAGATTCTAGTTAGAATTATCTTTTTGTATAGATAAGTTTAAATGATGAAAGAGGAATTCCCACCATATTGGAATTTAAATATTTAAATGAAGAAAGTGTAATTCCTAGTGTAAAGGAATTAATGGAGATATTTATTTAAATTTTAAGAGAAAAATTAGTTAAATTTATCTTTATCCTCTACAAATTGAAGAGATTGGAGCTTCTCTCTCTCTCTCTTCAATCTTCCTTGGAGACTTCATCAACATACCAAACCAATTGATTGGTTGGGGGCCTCTACTTTGATCAAAGAATCAAGCAATCTAGGAGGTAAAATGTGGTTTATGGTCTTTTTTCTTTAATCTCCAAATGTTTCTCTCTTCTCAACCCCTCTCAAGCTTGAGAAGCATTCAATTGAATGGCTTTTTTATACAATTGAAGTTCTTTAATGAATTGTAGTGATAAAACACATAAATTTCCATTTATGCTTAAATTAAATGTTTTTTTTAAAAGCACCTCTCTCTCTCTCTCTCTCTCTCTCTCTCTCTCTCTCTCTCTCTTCCCCCCCCCCCAAAGAATGGTCATTCCTATGACCTATTCTATATTCAAATGAAGCTTCTCATGAAGCAATTCTCTAATCTAAAAGTAATTTCTATGTTTATCAAATTGAGGCCAAATAAGTGGCTTTTTAATACTTTTATGCTATTTAATTCATGGAAAAATTAGGAATCAAGTCCATAATTGGATATTGATCCAATTAATGGTTATTCTAATCATAGGGATATTACTAAACTTTATGCTTTTAAATTATTGAGAATTATCAGTAATAGCAGCGGAGCTATGGCAAAATTTTTGAAGAATTAACACATAAATCATTTTCATTCATAATATGAAAAGAGGACTTCCTACCATATTCTAGGATTAACCATCCTAGATTAATTGAATGATTCTCATTATAATCATGGAAAATTTAATTTTTATGTTTATGCATAAATAGTTAATTAGAAAAAAGAGAAATTTCTGGTAATCCATTTTTATGTTAAAAGAGTAATCCCCATGACAATGGAAATCCATGTATTCCAATGAAGTAAGAGAAAACTTGGGATGCTAAAATAATGTATATTTTATTTACAAATTAAAGAAGGATTTTAGTTAAATTTATCTTTTTGCATAGATAAATTTAAATGATGAAAGAGGAATTCCCACCATATTGGAATTCAAATATTTAAATGAGGAAAGTGTACTTCCTAGTGTAAAGGAATTAATGGAGTTTTTTTTAAAAATGTTAAGAAAAAATTTAGTTAAATTTTAAGAAAAAATTAGTTAAATTTATCTTTTTGCATAGATAAGTTTAAATGATGAAAGAGGAATTCCCACCATATTGAAATTCAAATATTTAAATGAGGAAAGTGTGATTCCTAGTGTAAAGAAATTAATGGAGATTTTTATTTAAATTTTAAGAGAATTTATCTTTTTGCATAGATAAGTTTAAATGTTGAAATAGGAATTCCCACCATATTGGAATTCAAATATTTAAATGAGGAAAGTGTAATTTTTAGCATATTGAAATTAATGGGTATTTTATTTAAATTCAAAGATGAATTTTAGATAAATTTATTTTATCTATGAGAAACATTTAAATGGTAAAAGAGGAATTCCTATGACATTTGGAATTCCATCATTTAGACGGGAAAAGAGAAATTCCTAGCATATTGAATTAATGGGTATTTTATGAGAAATATTTGATGATAAAAGAGGAATACCCATGTCATTGGAATACAATTAATTAAATCCAAAAAGAGGAATTCCCATGGTAGTTGTGATCCAAGAAATTAAATGAGAAGAAGAGGAATTTTTAGTATAATTCAATTTATGACTATTTATCAAAAGTGAAAATATGGGTAAAATTGATTTCTGTAAATCCCATGAATTCTTTTATTTAAAAGAGGAATATTGAATATAATTCAATTGAGAAATTGAGAATGAATATAAAATAATCGTCGAGAAAAAAGAACCTTTAATTAGGCCAAGCAATTGGCAGAAATTTAGAAAAAGTCCCATTATCGGAGGATCAACCTAGAAAAAGCTATTAAATGAGAATAGCATGTGAATGGATGAGATAAGGTGAAAATAGGATGTGAGATGCGATAAGATGTGATGTAATGAGAATGAATGTGGATGTGTATGTGGAAGAATGAATGCGGATGTGTATGTGGAAGAATGGATGTGGATGTGTATATGGAAGAATGGATAGGATGTGTATGTGAAAGGATGTGATGTCGATGTGAGTGAATGAATGAGATGTGATGTGATGTGAATGAATGAAATGTGATGTGATGTGAATGAATGAGATGTGATATGATGTGAATCGAGATGTGAATGAATGAGATGTGATGTCATGCGAATCGGATGTAAATGTATGTTGTGGGATGTTAATGGATGTGATGTGATGGATGTGAATGGATGAATGTGATGTGATGGATGTGAATGGGTGGATGTGATGTGATGTGAGTCGGACAAGTATGAATGAATGATATGTGATGTGAATGGATGAGATGTGATGTCATGCGAATCGGATGTAAATGTATGTTATGGATGTCAATGGATGTGATGTGATGGATGTGATGTGATGGATGTGAATGGATGAATGTGATGTGATGAATGTGAATGGGTGGATGTGATGTGATGTGAGTCTGACAAGTATGAATGAATGATATGTGATGTGAATAGATGAGATGTGATGTCATGTGAATCAGGATGTGAATGAATGATATGAGATGTGAATGGATGAGATGTGATGTGATGTGAATTGGGATGTAAATGAATGAGATATGATGCAATGTAATGTGATGTGATGTGGATCGGGGTAGATATGAATGGATAAGATGTGAATGAATGTGATATGATGAGATGTGGAGATGGGTAGATGCGAGTGGATGAGATGTGATGAGGGTAAATGAGGAAAGATGTGATGAGATGGAAAATGATGTGATTGGATGAGAATGGGTATACATATGAATTAGATATGGATTAAGTAATGTGGACGGATGTGGAACAATGTGAAAGATAAGAGTTCATTATAGGAACTATATTTATGAGCTGTTTTTAAATGACTGTTTTATGTCAAAAATGTTGGGGAAGCATTTTGACAGTCTTGTGAATGAGGTCATGGAGACCTAGCTGATAAAGTTGTAACAGCTGATAGAGAGTCAACGGAGGACGTCTTGGTAGCAAGGTCGGCCGAGGTCTTGATCAGCCTCGGTTCATTTCCATTATGCATCTTTCTATGCATAGAAACTAAATTCAATGAAAATAACACTTTTATAATAAAAAAATTCCCAATATGCATCTTTCTATGCATAGAAATTAAATTCAATGAATATAACACTTTTATAATAAAAAAATTTCCAATATGCATCTTTCTATGCGCATAGAAATTAATTTTAGTAATTAAAATCAGTGATATCCATGCATATTCATAGGTGAATATGTACATGGAATAAATTAGAATATTTCTTTTAGAATGCACAAACGGTGGGAATTACTCTTTGTTGGAATTAGGGTTGCAGGAAAGCACACAAAGCTTGGAGAAGAAGGAGCAAGAATGCACACAACACACAGTATTAGATTGTGTCAATGTACAAAAGATAAGTTAGCCCTAGAATGATGGGCGTATATACAAGCCGGGGAAAAAACCTCCTAAAGAGGGAAAAAGTGCCCCGGCGGTCCTAAGTGTGTTCACACACATCACTGCCTATATATGTGGCAACAAATCCCCCCTGGGAGTGATGGTGTGAACGAGAGCTGGCACTCATGTATAGGGGAGTGCCATGCCCGAAGTAGATCAATCCACAAAGGGGAGCAAGCCCAAAGCTTTGCGGAAAGCTTCGAACTTCTCACGAGGAAGCGCCTTTGTGAAAAGATCGGCGAGGTTGTCTTGTGTTGGCACATAGGCCAAGCTGATCTCTCCTGCTGAGAGTCTCTCCCTGACATAGTGATAATGCACCTCAATGTGCTTTGTGCGAGCATGAAAAACTGGGTTTCTCGCAATTGCCAATGCGCTCTGACTGTCAGTGAAGATAGAGGTGGCAGACTCCTGTCCAACACCCAAGTCAGCCACCATAAGCCGTCTGAGCCACACACACTCAACCGTAGCTGTGAAAGCTACCCTGTACTCAGCTTCACAACTCGAAGTGGCCACAGTAGGTTGCTTCTTGCTCAACCAAGATATGCATGAGCTACCGAGTATGAAACAAAAACCACTTGTGGACACTCTTGTGTCATAGCAACCAGCCCAATCTAAGTCCGAAAAAGCATGCAAATCTGGCGGCAACGATCCTCCCTTGGGATAAAACAACCCAAGATGTATGGTGCCACTCAAGTAGCGAAAGATACATTTAACTGCCTTCCAATGCTGAGACCCTGGGCTATGCATAAACCTGCTCACCTGTGAGACTGCAAACTGAATGTCCGGCCTCGTAATACATACATAAATGAGGCAACCAACAGCTGTCTGATAGAGTGTGACATCAAAGTGATCTCCAGCATCATGAAGACTCAACTTCAAACCTGTCTCCATTAGAGTAGCAATAGGCTTGCAGTCTTCAAGGCCAAATCTCTGCAAGAATGTCTCAATATACTTTGTTTGACACAAAGCAATACCTCCATCACACTGCCTAAACTGTATCCCCAAATAATGATGCAAATGCCCCAAATCTGACATCTCAAAAGAGGCATTCAAATCAGCCTTAAAATCAGCAATATGACTCTCATTTGGTCCTGTGAGCAGCATGTCATCAACATATAGAGCAATGATTAGATGTACATCATCCACACGTTTAGTATACAAAGTGCTTTCTGTTGGACTATTCTGAAAACCTTGTGCAGTCAAATATGCATGTATCTTTTCATACCAAGCTCGTGGAGCTTGCTTTAAACCATATAAAGCCTTTTTCAACCTGCACACTTTGTTTTCCTGCCCTCTTTGAACAAAACCACGAGGCTGCGATACATACACCTCCTCATGCAAATCTCCATTCAAGAACGCAGTCTTTATGTCCAACTGATGTACATTCCAACCATTATGAGCTGCCAATGCACAAATGCTACGAATGGTAGTCATACGACAAGTGGGAGCAAAGGTCTCATCAAAATCAATGCCCTTTTCTTGAGCATAACCCTTTGCAACAAGTCTAGCCTTATAGCGATCAACACTGCCATCTGGCTTTCGTTTCAATTTAAAAACCCACTTACATCTAATGGCCTTTTTATCAATAGGCAAATCACACAAAGACCATGTACCATTCTTCCTAATAGCATCATATTCACTTTGCATTGCAGCCAACCAATTTTTTGAATTTTGTGCCTCATCAAATGAAAGAGGTTCTTCCTCTTCACACATACTAGACACAGCCAAAGCATAACAATCTGATGCATAAGAGGCATGCTGAAAACCTAAATGAGTACGACTAGATATAGGTGCATCAATTTTACTATCACGCAAGGTTTGCACCAGCCATTTAGGTATACCTCTAGCCTGCTCATTTTCAGCCCTATCCTCAGAAATTACATCCTGTAAATCTGCATCAGAAATAGGCTGATCTATGATGTCGTTTGAAATCTGCATAGGTTGAATATTTGCCTCATTAGGACTTACATTTGAATTCCCACCTATAAACAGAGGCAACAATGTATCAAATACATGCCGTGAGCTCACACCTATCTCTTTGGTACATGATAACAAAGGCTGCACAGCATCTTCCACAAAAACAACATCTCGACTAATCAAGATACGCTTTGACTGCGGATGATACAATCTGTAACCCTTGCTTTCAGCACTGTAACCAACAAAAATGCATTTGACAGCCTTATCATCCAATTTTTTGCATTGTTGCACAGGCACTAAAGCATAGGCCAAGCAACCAAAGACACGCAAGTGACCAATAGAAGGCTTCCTGCCATGCCAAGCTTCGTATGGAGTAATAGACTGCAAGGCCTTAGTGGGACACCTGTTGAGTACATATGCAGCACACATGACAGCCTCAAGCCAAAACACATGTGGCAAAGCTTGGCTCTTGACCATACATCGTGCCATCTCCATAAGTGACCTGTTTTTCCTCTCAGCAACACCATTTTGCTGAGGGGTATACGGCACTGTACATTGGTGTTTTATTCCACGACTAGCCAGAAATGCATCAAACTCTTTCGACATGTACTCCCCCCCTCGATCAGAACGGAGGGTGCCCACATTACAATTGGATACATTTTCAACCATAAGTAAAAACTGTTTGAAGCACAAAAATACTTCGAACTTTGCCTTCAGTGGATATACCCATGCATGCCTTGAGTAATCATCAATGAAAGTCACGAAGTACAAGTGTTTACCAAATGACGGAGTTTGCATAGGCCCACATACATCACTATGTACAAGTTGCAATTTGTGAGTGGCCCGCACAGAACCATCCTTTGGAAACACAAAACGCTGCATTTTGCCCAAAATACAGCCTTCACAAACATGTTTCAATGGTGCCTCAAGAGGGGACAATGAAGCAACCATATCAAATTTCTGCAAACGCAGCAAACTAACAAAGTTCAGATGACCAAAACGAGCATGCCATAGTTTTGCATCTGAAACTGCCTTTTCATCAGAAATTGCATTTGCTGAATCTTCCACACACTTGTCATAAGAATTGAGCCTATACAGCCCACGAAACAAAGTGCCAGATACAATAATCGTATCACCAGAAGTCAAATCATGAACAGTACATCTGTCATCCACAAATTTGACTACAAGTCCAAGTCTAGCAAGCGCAGAGACAAACAATAGATTCTTCTTTATCCCTGGCACATACAAAGCATCTGAAAGTGTGAAAGCGCTGCCATTTGCAGCAGTAAGCATAATTTTACCAATGCCCTTCACTGGGTAAGAAGCATTATTGGCACATGTGATAGCATTCCCATTAGGGACAGCCTCAAGACAAGTGAACATATCACGATGCGAGGTAACGTGCTTTATAGCACCACTGTCAAAATACCATACATGAGAGTCAACAGAAACTGCCAAACATGCATCATGTACAGATGGGTCATATTGGCAATACACGCTAAATGCCCATTCTGTATCCTGCACAACATTTGCAGAATCTGCATTTGTAGAAGCATCCGCTATTGTGGCTGCATTTGACTCTTTCTTCTTTGCCTCTTTAGCCTTTAGCTTAGGGCAATTCTTAATGACATGATCATTTGCCTTACAATAGTTGCACCTGGTCTTTTTCTTGCTTTTATCAAGAGCCTTCTCAGACTTATTGTTGCTACCTGTGGAAGGAGAAGAAGTTGCAGACCTACTAATAGGAGAAGAAACAGTGGAAGGGGCTGCCTTACCACTTCTTCTCTGCTGTGCTGGGCAGCAATAAATGCTTGATCAACTGCACGCTGCCTAGCCCTGTTTTGCCTGGACTGTGCTTCTTTTGCAAGAGCTTGTTGACTAAAGTATCATACTTGACAGCATCAGGTCTATCCTCATTAAGAAGTCTCCACGTGGAAGCAAAGGCCTGATATGTCTCAGGTAAAGCATCAAGAACAGTCTGCACAAGAGAATGATCAGGAATAATATCACCTGTAGAAATCAACTGTTCTTTGAGATCTTTAATCTCAGCAAGAAAAACATTCATGTCATCATCTTCTTGCATAATCTTCAATTCTAGCTCTTTACGCAGGCAGGTAAGCGATTTTTGCCTCGTTACGACCTACATACAAACCAGCTAGAATATCCCAAGCATGTTTTGCTGTTTTAGCTGAACGAATATGTGGGGTGATGTTACGTTTGACAGAAAGTGCAATCAAGGCATGAGCCTGTGCATCTTTACCATCCCAACGAGCTTGTTCAGCAGTGGGTAAAACAGCAGCAACAGTAGAGCTGCTAGAACCTGCAACATCCTCAACAGATCCTACATCCACAGAACCTGGACGTACATCCATACCCTGCACAATGTTCCACACTTCTTTTGCAACCAAAACATGCTGCATCATGTATGCCCAAAGTGGGTAGTTGCTGTCTCCATCCAATTTGTCATCATCAGATAACATGTGAAATACATCATTGCTGTTATCAGCCATGGCCACTGACTGAAACTGTAAGATTCCTCCCCCAACCCCTCTTTGATGTCTAGTATCTTCGAAGCCCTGTAATCAACCATCTTCAGAAATATAAAGACCCTGTTGCTAACTATTTTAGCCTAGAGAGAGGAAAATTATTCTAGAGAGAGAATATTCAGATTTTGAATATTTTTGGATAGAAAAATATCTCTTGTAATTCAGATGAGTTCCCCTGAAACAGAAATTTAAAAAGAATTTTCCAATGTGCAATTGGAATTAATTGGAAATAGGTATAAAGAACCTTAGTCTAAGGGTCTAGATTTTCAGAAATCTTTAGACTATGGTCCAATTAAGGTTCCTATGGGCCAATAGCATCAATCCATGTGTAGGGAAGAGATAAATCCAAATTTGTAAAAAGAAGATACCCAAAAATGAGTAAATGCTCACATAAGGTGAAGAGTTGAAAATGTACAAGGTTTATTAGTAAAAAACTATGAGCAATATTAAAATGATTCCATTATGACACATATGTAAGGAAGGGGAATTCTTTAAAGAAGGTGCATATTTCACATAAGATGAAGAGTTGAAAATGTACAAGGTTTATTAGTAAAAAACTATGAGCAATATTAAAATGATTCCATTATGACACATATGTAAGGAAGGGGAATTCTTTAAAGGAGGTGCATATTTCACATAAGATGAAGAGTTGAAAATGTACAAGGTTTATTAGTAAAAAAACTATGAGCAATATTAAAATGATTCCATTATGACACATATGTAAGGAAGGGGAGTTCTTTAAAGGAGGTGCATATTTCACATGCTTGAATGAGTTTTAAACTCATAAAAATTGAGATATTTCATCTCTCCTCTCTCCTCATTCAAGTCTAGTTCCAAAAAGTTAGCTTAACTGACCTAAAAATGGTCAAATATTGACCAAACTGATTTAGAAAATTCTAGAATCAGTTTGTTTGGTTAGGAGCTCAATTTTTCCTATAAATAGAAGCCTCCCCCTTGTTGAAAAATAGATAGTTTTTATGCACCGTTACTCTACTCCACCTAAGCCAAGAACTGTGAATTCATTTAATAATTCACTAGTTTTTGGAGCTTTCCTCTTTCTTCAATCCCCATTAGTGGCTCCATCAACATACTTAACCAATTGATTGGTTGGGGGCCTCTACCGTGAACAAAGAATCAAGCAAGTTGTAAGGTAATTAGTGAATATTGATCTTTCTATAATTTCTCAATGTTTCTCTCTTCTCAACCCCTCTCAAGCTTGAGAAGTTTAATTGGTATGGTTTTTTTTAAATGCTATTGAAGTTTGAATAGTAGTGAAGAGTTACATAATGCTATTGAAGTTAATTTTCATTTATGTTTAAATTCTAATGATTTTTATGTAATTTCTCTCTCTCACTCAAGAAATGGTCATACTCATGACCCATTCTCAATCCAAATCAAGCTTTTCATAAAGCTTTTCCTTAATCCAAGATTAAGCCATGCTTGAGGCCAAATTAATGGCTTTTTTCTATGCTTTTAGTTTATGTATAATCCATTATGGATTAATGATCCAATTAGAGATCATTTTAATTATTTCCTTAATGATAAGCTTTATCCCTTAGAAAAATTGAGATTTATCAGTCATAGCAGCGGAGCTATGGCAAAATTTTTATAAAAAATTATGCATAAAATAATTTCATTCAAAGCATAAAAAGAGGACTTCCTACCATATTCTAGGAATTATCATCCTAGATTAATTGAAAGAATTTCATTATAATCATGGAGGAATTGAATTTTAATATCATGCATAAAGGATAAGTTTTTATATCAAAAGTGTTATTTTTACCATTTTTATTTCATGCATAGAAGTATGCATAATGGTTAAATTTTTATATCAAAAGTGTTATTTTTACCATTTTTATTTCATGCATAGAAGTATGCATAATGGTTAAATTTTTATATCAAAAGTGTTATTTTTATCAATTTTTATTTTCATGCATAGAAGTATGCATAATGGATAAATTTTTATATCAAAAGTGTTATTTTTATCAATTTTTATTTTCATGCATAGAAGTATGCATAAAGGATAAATTTTTATATCAAAAGTATTACTTTTATCATATTTGAATTTCATGCATAAAAGCATGCATAAAAGTTGATTATTTTATTATAAAAGTGTGTCTTTTATTGTATTAAATTTCATGCATAGAGGTATGCATAAAGGTTGATTATTTTATTATAAAAGTGTGACTTTTATCATAATTGAATTTCATGCATAGAGGTATGCATAAAAATTGATTATTTTATTGTAAGAGTGTTACTTTTATCATATTGGATTTCATGCATAGAGGTATGCATAAAAGATATTCTTTTTATACTAAAAGTGTGATTTTCCTCATAAATGGATTTTATGCATAACTTAGATGCATAAGAGAAATTCTTTTATTCTAAAAGTGTAATTCCTACCAAATTGAATTTATGCATAAGAAGATGCATAAAAGATTGATTTTAAATTCGAAAGTGTTAGTCTCCTTAAATGGAATTTATGCATAAATAAATGTGTAGAGAAATCTTATACCAAATATAAGAATTCTCTTAAAAAAAGATATGAAATGTGATAAGATGTGATAAGAGATGTATGAGATGTGATAAGATTTGATAAGATGCGTATGGAAAGTGATAGGATGTGATAAAAGGTGTATGAGATGTAAAAAGATGTGATAAGATGTGTATAAGATGTGATAGAATGTGTTAAGATGAGTTAGGATGTGTTAAGATGTATATGGGACGTGTTAGAACGAGAATGGATGTAATATGGTTGTGTGAATGTGGATGTGAATGTGGATGTAGATGTGGATGTATAGATGTGAATGGGAATGTTGATGTGGATGTATATATGTATGTGGATGTAGATGTGGATGTATAGATGTGAATGGGAATGTTGATGTGGATGTATGTGAATGTGGATGTAGATATGGATGTATAGATGTGAATGGGAATGTTGATGTGGATGTATATATGTATGTGGATGTAGATGTGGATGTATAGATGTGAATGGGAATGTAGATGTGGATGTATAGATGTGAATGGGAATGTGGATGTGGATGTATATATGTATGTGGATGTAGATGTGGATGTATAGATGTGAATGGGAATGTTGATGTGGATGTATGTATGTATGTGGATGTAGATGTGGATGTATAGATGTGAATGGGAATGTGGATGTGGATGTATGTATGTATGTGGATGTAGATGTGGATGTATAGATGTGAATGGGAATGTTGATGTGGATGTATATATGTATGTGGATGTAGATGTGGATGTATAGATGTGAATGGGAATGTGGATGTGGATGTATGTGAATGTGGATGTAGATATGGATGTATAGATGTGAATGGGAATGTGGATGTGGATGTATGTGAATGTGGATGTAGATGTGAATGGGAATGAGGATGTAGATATGGATGTATAGATGTGAATGGGAATGTGGATGTGGATGTATGTATGTATGTGGATGTAGATGTGGATGTATAGATGTGAATGGGAATGTGGATGTGGATGTATGGATGTGGATATGGATGTGTATGTATGAATGTGGTTATGGGATGTGGATGTATAAATGAGGATGTGAAAATGGATGTATGCATGTAAATGTGGATGTATGGATGTGAATGTGAAAGTGTATGTGAGTTAATGTGTCGTCGATATGAGGAAATGGATGAGAATGAGTACACATTGAATGGAATGTGGAATAAGTAATGTGGACTAAGGAGGGATAATGTGGAAAGACGAGAGTTCGATTTAGAAACTGTATTTTGTGACTGTTTGTAAATGACTGTTTTATGTCAAGAATGCTGGGGAAGCATTTTGACTGTCTTGTGAATTAAGGTCATGAAGACCTAACTGTTAAAGTTGCAACTGCTGACGGAGAGTCAATGGAGGACGTCTCGCGTAGCAAGGTCGACCGAGGTCTTGACCAGCCTCGGTTCGATTTAAATGGTGAGCTTCCGGTACGGTGGATGAGGGACCAAGGAAGCGGCCTATGAGTGAAGCGCTAGGTCACCTGCGAAGGATCCTAGAGGGTGCTGACCATACGGTGCTCGGGCTCTGGGTCGCCGAAGATACCCACACGTGCGTCGTGGAAGATATTGGAACAAGGAGTAAGAGTTGTTTTCTGAAACCGGGCATGGATCTGGTTGATTGACCTTGCTGGTCCTCAACAGATGAGTCCATGGCTCTTTTATATGGATCTGTGGGTTGATCTTGCTGATCTTCCATGGAGACTCCATTCTATTATATGAATATATTGCCGGTTACTATGAGCTAGGAACCATGGAAAAGGCCCCTGAGAGAACAGGTGGTGAACGTTTTGGTTGCCAATGATGCCATAAGTATACCGATGAAAGAATGACTGGAAATAAGGATTCAACCAGAGACTTTGAGGATTGTCATCAGTGATATAATGGTTTTATTAAAGGATTGTTTTAAAGCTAGTTGATGCTAAGAAAAAGGCAATTTCATATTGGGTGTGTAAGTGGTATGACTAGTTTTATGTTTGCATGAACTTCCGGCTAGGGGACCTTGGAACTCTTTTCCTTGGTACCCGGGACAAAACCTAACCAAATTCCAAATTGGATCCCATCACTACAGTGGTTGGGCGGTTGGCTAACCCATGGGATCGGATGGGGTTAGGCTGGACTGATGGATCTGTAAATCGAGATTTAATTTCTATTATTACGATAGATGAAGTAAATCCCGGATAGAAATTGTTCTATGGATAGGAATCAACGGCTGTGCCTCTTGATGGGGAAAAAAGCGTTGATCCCAATGATCCAAGTGCAAGTTCTTCCTTGATTTGACCAAGTACCGTTAAAGGTGCAGTCAGATCAGTTTGATCAGTAATGATCTTGACTACGTTAGAGTAAAGAGTTATCCTGGTGGAATCGCCCGTGCTTTCCGGGTAAAGGAAGTTTTTTTCGGTTTCGGTTTTGGACAAACCGACGAATTAGTCTCTTGTCCGGATATCCGTGGGCGAGGCCCCGAGTGTGGGACCCCTGTCCCGCGCGAGAAGTGCTACTTCCGCTGCTAGTACCCCGAATCCGTTGCGCGGTGGAAACAGGGATCTTACAGTTGGTATCAGAGCCAAATTGAAAGCTAATAAGGATAATTAAATTCTTATCTGAAATTGGTAATAAGAATTCAGAAACAGCATTTTCATAATGTATTTTCATTCCGTAAGCTTCTTTAATGAAGAAATTTTAATCAAAGAAATTGCTTTTATAGATGGAAGTTTCCCATTTATCTGGTATTCCCGACCTCACCCAGTCTCAAGATATGATTGCATTTGCCTTCGAGCATCTCATCTCTTCCGCTTCAACACGAACAAGCCGAGAAAGACTCGCACGCCATTTCGAGGAATTGTATTTTCCTAACCTAGTGGAGAGACAACAGCATAAGTGGTTTGCAGGGCTATATATCCACGCCTCTTATAACCGGCGTGCAATGCTGAGGCAGAACCTCTCATTGGCCATGATTTTGATAAAGCTGAAAATGACGCGTGGTGTCATTCTATATCTTTCAACGCCTCAAAATTTGAGACGTGCTTGCCGAGTTTATAGACTCCTTAGTCGATTTATCCCTAAGGAGAAAATAATAGCCCCCTTCGCAGTTAGAGAACTTATGTAACAGGGCATGACTATGGCCCAGTATCGTCGTCTTATACGTCTCTCGAAGAGATTTTGAATTTTGGAGCCGAGCCACTCTATGTAATTATTGCAACTTGTATATAAATATACAAATGTTTTTTTTAACGGACGATCGAATAAAGAAAAATCTATTTATCAGACTTAAGTCATAGATCTCCAATAAGATCAACTGAGGAGCAAATTATGTCAAAAGTTTATCAAGACGCACAAAAAGGTTGTAATTGTTTGATATAATTCATACAAATTGTTAATTCAAATTGAAATTCGTAAATTAGTAATTGGGTCTTCAATTGGAAGTACCGCAATTGTATGGAACCCTGACTTGCTTGAGACCTAGACATGATGGTATTTACCTTATAGTTGCGAGTATCATGACTATCCGTATATACCGAGGGTATAACTGCAGCTCTTTACCGACAGTATATACGAGTAAATCTAAGACTTGAAATTATAAGCGTTAATGCTATCCAGATGATGATTTTGAATGTGGTTGATATGATTTTTAATTCTGTTTGGGAACTGATGAATTGATTTGGATTCTGATTGAAAAATGATGATCCTTGAAAATGGGTTGAAATGTAATAAGCTGAGCGAAACCACAATGTGGATGATTGGGACGAGTCCCTGTAATGATAAATGATGAAAATGATTCAGCAAATCACTATGAGATTAGTGGATTATGTTGTCAAATTGCTACTGTTAATACTTGAGACGGTAGATCAAGTTAAGGAATGACAAATTGAGAACTTGCTTAACTTAAATTCCGTGGAGGAATGTTCAGAAGGAAATTTTCGGTCTAATGGACCATTATCGTGTTAAAGATATGAATGATATGATTTGAATGAATTGTTATTTAATGATGAATTCTATATAAGGCATATTTATCCCCATATTCTGTTGGGTTGACCGGAATATAAGGAACCCCAGAATAAATTGGATCTTAAGCAAAAAAGTTGTCCTCTACTTGCAAGATGAGGACATCTTGCAGTGGGGTAGAATGTAAGATTCCTCCCCTAGCCTTAGAGGTATACAGGAGTAAGAATCTCCCTTTCTGATCTTATAATTATTCTCTCTCTAAAATAAAAGAAAGATTCTGTTTAAAAAAGGAAGAACCTTTTTCCTGAATACTTCTCAAGAGTCCCACCTGTTTTAAGGATTCAGAACAACGAGTTCAGAAGTGAGAATCGATGTTTTGGATATCAAGGTTTTGGTCTCGAGTACGGCCCAAAAGAAGTTCTTTATCTCTTGGGAAGTATAAGAAGTTATCTCCCAGATATTGTGGACCAAAGAAAGTAGGTGATTTAGCTTACAAACTTCTTTTATCTCCTCATCTCAAAATTCTTAATGCTTTCTATAGAAAAATGTGTCAAACGCAAATCATGGAAAGACGGTAAGACTTCAGTGGCAAGTTACCGTTGGCTTCTAAGTTACGCTAGCTCCTTCCTTTATATAAGTCGTAACTTTTACTTGTCATTCACAGTAATCTTACTTCCATCGATCTTCTTTCTTTCTTAATCTCCTTCATGGCTTGGCAACAAGAATTAGTTTTATCCATGATGATTTCTCACCTTCAAGACGCAAGGGAGTCTGTGAAGAAAGATTTTATAGAGCAGTATGAGCGCTCACTTTTCCCTCACTTGGGAACTTCTGTAGCGCAGACAACATGGTGGACCTATCAAAACATAACTAGGGTAACACCCTGGGGACAGCAGCACTTTCGTAACAATGTCCGCTTGGCCATGGTTATTGAAGCTTTGGGTTTGGGTCCCCGATACTACTGCGTCATGAGATCAAGGCATCCTGGGTTTTCTGAGCGGGTCTTCTTACTGGCGTGTTTTCTTCCTCATGAGAAGATATGCCTTTACCCCGTTTTTGGCTTGCCTCTCAGAGGTCCTTTTGTTAGAACACCTCATACCACTGAGATAGGCGCAGCAATAACCCACAGAATCATTCCCATAGATGAGTTACCTTATACTTGTGCAGCTTGTGAGGACTGCTTTTGTGACCATATGATGGACGGGCTTATGGAAGTGTAAAGAGTTTCTCTATCTTTACTGTATAAGTTCCGAGAATGAATAAAGTTTAAATCTTGTTCGTATTTTGAATCTTGCTCTCTTTAAGACTTATCTTGGTGGTTAATCTTGATTAAAATTTTTCTCTAAGTCTCATATTCGTGAATCTTGCGAAATTATCACAAGTTGCGAGATGAGGACATCTCGCGTTTTTTAAGTGGGGTAGAATGTAAGATTCCTCCCCCAACCCCTCTTTGATGTCTAGTATCTTTGAAGCCCTGTAATCAACCGTCTTCAGAAATATAAAGACCCTGTTGCTAACTATTTTAGCCTAGAGAGAGGAAAATTATTCTAGAGAGAGAATATTCAGATTTTGAATATTTTTGGATAGAAAAATATCTCTTGTAATTCAGATGAGTTCCCCTGAAACAGAAATTTAAAAAGAATTTTTCAATGTGCAATTGGAATTAATTGGAAATAGGTATAAAGAACCTTAGTCTAAGGGTCTAGATTTTCAGAAATCTTTAGACTATGGTCCAATTAAGGTTCCTATGGGCCAATAGCATCAATCCATGTGTAGGGAAGAGATAAATCCAAATTTGTAAAAAGAAGATACCCAAAAATGAGTAAATGCTCACATAAGGTGAAGAGTTGAAAATGTACAAGGTTTATTAGTAAAAAACTATGAGCAATATTAAAATGATTCCATTATGACACATATGTAAGGAAGGGGAATTCTTTAAAGGAGGTGCATATTTCACATAAGATGAAGAGTTGAAAATGTACAAGGTTTATTAGTAAAAAACTATGAGCAATATTAAAATGATTCCATTATGACACATATGTAAGGAAGGGGAATTCTTTAAAGGAGGTGCATATTTCACATAAGATGAAGAGTTGAAAATGTACAAGGTTTATTAGTAAAAAAACTATGAGCAATATTAAAATGATTCCATTATGACACATATGTAAGGAAGGGGAGTTCTTTAAAGGAGGTGCATATTTCACATGCTTGAATGAGTTTTAAACTCATAAAAATTGAGATATTTCATCTCTCCTCTCTCCTCATTCAAGTCTAGTTCCAAAAAGTTAGCTTAACTGACCTAAAAATGGTCAAATATTGACCAAACTGATTTAGAAAATTCTAGAATCAGTTTGTTTGGTTAGGAGCTCAATTTTTCCTATAAATAGAAGCCTCCCCCTTGTTGAAAAATAGATAGTTTTTATGCACCGTTACTTTACTCCACCTAAGCCAAGAACTGTGAATTCATTTAATAATTCACTAGTTTTTGGAGCTTTCCTCTTTCTTCAATCCCCATTAGTGGCTCCATCAACATACTTAACCAATTGATTGGTTGGGGGCCTCTACCGTGAACAAAGAATCAAGCAAGTTGTAAGGTAATTAGTGAATATTGATCTTTCTATAATTTCTCAATGTTTCTCTCTTCTCAACCCCTCTCAAGCTTGAGAAGTTTAATTGGTATGGTTTTTTTTAAATGCTATTGAAGTTTGAATAGTAGTGAAGAGTTACATAATGCTATTGAAGTTAATTTTCATTTATGTTTAAATTCTAATGATTTTTATGTAATTTCTCTCTCTCACTCAAGAAATGGTCATACTCATGACCCATTCTCAATCCAAATCAAGCTTTTCATAAAGCTTTTCCTTAATCCAAGATTAAGCCATGCTTGAGGCCAAATTAATGGCTTTTTTCTATGCTTTTAGTTTATGTATAATCCATTATGGATTAATGATCCAATTAGAGATCATTTTAATTATTTCCTTAATGATAAGCTTTATCCCTTAGAAAAATTGAGATTTATCAGTCATAGCAGCGGAGCTATGGCAAAATTTTTATAAAAAATTATGCATAAAATAATTTCATTCAAAGCATAAAAAGAGGACTTCCTACCATATTCTAGGAATTATCATCCTAGATTAATTGAAAGAATTTCATTATAATCATGGAGGAATTGAATTTTAATATCATGCATAAAGGATAAGTTTTTATATCAAAAGTGTTATTTTTACCATTTTTATTTCATGCATAGAAGTATGCATAATGGTTAAATTTTTATATCAAAAGTGTTATTTTTACCATTTTTATTTCATGCATAGAAGTATGCATAATGGTTAAATTTTTATATCAAAAGTGTTATTTTTACCATTTTTATTTCATGCATAGAAGTATGCATAATGGTTAAATTTTTATATCAAAAGTGTTATTTTTACCATTTTTATTTCATGCATAGAAGTATGCATAATGGTTAAATTTTTATATCAAAAGTGTTATTTTTATCAATTTTTATTTTCATGCATAGAAGTATGCATAATGGATAAATTTTTATATCAAAAGTGTTATTTTTATCAATTTTTATTTTCATGCATAGAAGTATGCATAAAGGATAAATTTTTATATCAAAAGTATTACTTTTATCATATTTGAATTTCATGCATAAAAGCATGCATAAAAGTTGATTATTTTATTATAAAGGTGTGTCTTTTATTATATTAAATTTCATGCATAGAGGTATGCATAAAGGTTGATTATTTTATTATAAAAGTGTGACTTTTATCATAATTGAATTTCATGCATAGAGGTATGCATAAAAATTGATTATTTTATTGTAAGAGTGTTACTTTTATCATATTGGATTTCATGCATAGAGGTATGCATAAAAGATATTCTTTTTATACTAAAAGTGTGATTTTCCTCATAAATGGATTTTATGCATAACTTAGATGCATAAGAGAAATTCTTTTATTCTAAAAGTGTAATTCCTACCAAATTGAATTTATGCATAAGAAGATGCATAAAAGATTGATTTTAAATTCGAAAGTGTTAGTCTCCTTAAATGGAATTTATGCATAAATAAATGTGTAGAGAAATCTTATACCAAATATAAGAATTCTCTTAAAAAAAGATATGAAATGTGATAAGATGTGATAAGAGATGTATGAGATGTGATAAGATTTGATAAGATGCGTATGGTTTTTAGGCTAAGGTCTTTTGTGCATATTATAATTTATTTCTAATGCACCTTAGGAATTTCTTTTTAAACTTTTATTTTGGGAGAATTTATTTTAATAAGAAAGGATATTTTTCCATCCAAAGATATCTAAAAACTAAATTATCTCTCTCTAAAATATTTTCTCTCTCTATTCCAAAACAGGTATAAACAAGATCTTTTTATTATTTTGAAAAGGGGGATTGATTACAGGGGAAGAAACTGGACATCTTGAGGGGCTGGGGAGGAATCTTACATCCTCTCCCACTTGAAAAACGTGAGATATCCTCATCTCGCAAACTGGGGGTAATCTCGCATCAGTTTGGCTTCTCCCAGGTGGCGTCTTCAAAAGGATAGAACTTTCATTTTACTAATAATTCTCTTAGAATTCTATTCCTGAGAACCTTCTCTCGAATATCAAGAATTTCTTCAGGTTGGAGTTCCATATGCCCTTGGGTTGAAGAAGTTAAGAGTTCATCAAGCACATGATTCGGGTTCGGTACCTACTTCTTAAGCAGGCTGACATGAAATACATTATGTACTTTGAGATGAGAAGGCAAAAGAAGTTCATAGGCTAAGTCACCTACTTTCTTTGTAATCAGATATGGCCCATAGTATCTGGGATAACTTCTTGTACTTCCCAAGAGATAGAGAATTTCTTTTGGGCCGTACTCAAATGAAGACCATATCTACTTCTTCGAATTTTCTGTCTGACCTCTTCTTATCTGCATACTGCTTCTGTCTATCCTGGGTAGCTTTTATATCCATGCGGATTGACTGCATCTGCTGCTCCATGTCGTCAAGCATCTGTCTGGACATCTCTCGACCCTAATCAATGGGTCGGACCAAGTTAATGGTGTTAGGCAGTCTTGTTCATGCAGAGCTTTGAAAGGGTTCATCCCGATGCTTCGGTGATAAGAAGCATTGTAGGTAAACTCGACTAGGTGTAGATAGCTTAGCCACTTCTTGGGTTCCCTGCCACATCATGACGGAAGTATATTTTCAATACTAGGTTCACCCTTTCAGTTTGACCATCGGTCTCGGGGTGGTAAGCTGTGCTGAGATCCAAGAAAGTTCCTACTGCTTCAAAAATGCAGTCCAGAATCTTAACGTGAACTTGGGATCTCGATCACTTACTTTTCTCCTAGGTAGGCCATGCAATCTGAAGATTTCCTTGAGGAACACTCTGGACACATCCACTGCAGTGTAGGTTTCTTTTATTGGATCAGATGGGCAACTTTGGTTAGTCTGTCAACTACCACGAAGATGGAGTTGTAACCTGATTGCACTGAAGGCAGTCCAGTAATAAAATCCATACTTATACATTCCCACTTCATCTGGGGGATGTCTAATGGATGTAACTTCCGATGCATTTTTACTCTCTCAGCTTTGACTTTTTGACATATCAAGCATTGACGTACATGGTTAAGTACATCCTTTTTTAGTCTAGGACAAAAGAAGCTTTTCTTTACAGACATGTAGGTCTTGATGAAACCTAGAAGTCCTGCTATAAGGCTGTCATGGGCTTCATTCAGAATTTGACCCTTAGTTCCCTCACCATTGGGAATGCATAGCCTGCTATTGTAATACATAACTCCTTCATCCAGGCTGTACCCTTGAACTCGGTTCAACTCTGAGGAGTTTTGCTTTCTTGCATAAGTAGGGTAGCAATAGGGCCAAAGAATCTATCCTACATGATCTTTTCTCTTGCTTCTTTAATCAATGGATTTGACACCATTGTGGTTGCAAGCAAGGAGGCTTTTGTGCCGAGGGCATCTGCTACCAAATTTTCTTTGCCTGGGTGGTACTTGATTTCAAAATCAAATTCCTGCAGGGTCTGCATCCACCTTCTTTGGCGTATGTTGAGATCCTTCTGAGTGAAGATCCACTTTAAGCTCTGATGATCTGTCATCAAAGTGAATCTTTGACCCAATAGGTAATGTCTCCATAACTTCAGGGCATAGACTACTGAAAGTAGCTCCAGGTCATGTGGATAGCATAATTTCTCTCATGCGTTTTGAGTTTTCGGGATTCATAGGCCACCACTGCATGACCTTCTTACATGAGCTCCCAGGGCAAAACCACTGGCATCAGTTACTACCTCAAAGGGTAGAGAGAAATCTAGCAACTTAAGGAACGAGATTGGTTACGACGGTCTTCAGCTTATCAAAAGCGCTCTGACACCTAGCAGACCATTGAAACGGGGTATTCTTCTTGAGAAGATTAGTCAGGGGGGAAGCTACGAGAGCATACTTAGGTATAAGAATTCTATACCAACCAGTTAATCCCAAGAATCCTCTGACTTCTTTCGCTGTCTTTGGTTCAGGTGTGGGGTCCCTGCCCCCTAGCCGCGCGGTGCCCTGCCGGCGACGAAAGCGGCGTCGGCCTCCCGCATGAGGAGGGGATCCACACTTGGGGCCTCGCTTGCGGATGTCCGGGACAAGAGACTAGCCCAGGCGGTCCCTCCGAAATCGGGCCCAAAAGACTCCCCTCAGTCGGAAGGCACGAGAGGGATTCCGCCATTGAAAAAATCTTCTAACAGGGAATTACTCTAACGAGTCAAAGTCTTAACTAGCTAAACTGATATGACCAAACTTGAAGTCACATAGTCAGATCAAGAAGAGGCTTGAACTTGGTCCATGGAATCACCGCTTTTTTCCTCATTTATGAGGCACAACCCCGCTGATCCTCTCCCATAGAATAAGGTCTTCTCAGGATTTAAACTAATTAACGTAACTAATCGTATCTAGTTGTTTCTTAGGAATCCTCCGATGCAGCCTAACCCCATTCGGCCCTTGGGTTAGCCAACCACCCGACCAATGTATTGGTGGGATTCCTTTATAAAGATTTGGTTGTGTTTTTGCCCGGGTACCAAGAGTTCCCAGGCCCCCTAGCCTGGATTCATGCAAAAATTAAGGTAGGCATACCGCGTACACACCCAATATGAAATCACCATTTATAACATATTCGACTAGCTTTAAAATAATCCTTCAATAGAAATCATAATATTTTTGATCATCATGTTCCAAAATTTCGAGTCCATTGTAATATCCTCTGGACTCTCCGTTGAAGACCAGCTCGCCAACCAGCGAGATCCAGTATCAAAATTTGGTTCCCAAAAATCTTTCCTTTTTGTCCATCCGAAATCTACCTCGACGTACGCATGGGTGTCCTAGCAACCGCGAGCCTGTGCATCACCTGGTCAGAACCCTCAGATCCTCCTTAGGTGTCCTAGCACTTCACTTAGGGACCACTTTGTCGGTCCTCGCCCATCGTATCGAAAGCGCACCATTTTAACCGTACCGAGGCTGGTCAAGACCTCGGCAGGCTTTGCCGCAAGCGATGTCCCTTGACGAGCTGTTCCAACAAACCTCCTCTTAGAAAAACATAAGCCAAATGCTTCCTCTAGCATTCTGGCATAAAACGGTCCTTTGAATTAAAAAAAAACAAAGGTTCCAATGCAAGTAAGATTCCAATTTGAGATTGGTTCCAAAAACCCTTTTTCCATAATTCCCAAGTTCATAATGAGGATCCTTGATCTCTCAGCAGGGTAATATACCCATCATTCAGTCTAATTGTCTAACTAGATTCTCGGTGAGTTCGGTCAGGAAAAACTAGTTTAGTTCCAGTAGTCTAGTCTTTGTGATTAGAAACTGGAATTGGTCACGGAGTTTTTACTTGATTCAGATTGAGAGATGGACAAGTAGGTTTACTGTCCGTCCCTCTCGTAGTCTAACCAAATTCATTCGGTTTAGTTCTACAAGGATTCCCTTCAGATAAACATCTAGTTTTGGATAAATGTCCATTTAGTGATTTTACCAATTAAAATATCCAAAGATATTCCTTCTATCACATAATTTCTCAACCTTAATTCATTAGGTAGAATTATGGTGGGAATTCATCTTTTGACACTAAAATTTAATTCAAATCCATCTTTTCTTAGTTATCATATAAAAATTCTTCTTAAAAATTATATAAAAATATCCATTAATTCCATTAAACTAAAAATTCCACTTTTCTCATTTAAATATCTGAATTCCAATATGGTGGGAATTCCTCTTTCATCATTTAAACTTATTTATGCAAAAAGATAAATTTAACTAAAATTTTTCTTAAAATTTAAATAACAATCTCCATTAATTTCTTTACACTAGGAATTACACTTTCCTCATTTAAATATTTGAATTCCAATATGGTGGGAATTCCTCTTTCATCATTTAAACTTATCTATACAAAAAGATAAATTTAACTAAATTTTCTCTTAAAATTTAAATAAAAATCTCCATTAATTCCTTTACACTAGGAATTACACTTTCCTCATTAAAATATTTGAATTCCAATATGGTGGGAATTCCTCTTTCATCATTTAAACTTATCTATACAAAAAGATAATTCTAACTAGAATCCTTCTTTAATTTTTAAATAAAATATACATTATTTTAGCATCATAATTTTTCTCTTACTTCATTGGAATACATGGATTTCCATTGACATGGGGATTTCTCTTTTAACATAAAAATGGATTACTAGAAATTCCTCTTTTTCTTATTTAACTATTTATGCATAAACATAAAAATCAAATTTTTCATGATTATAATGAGAATCATTCAATTAATCTAGGATGATTAATCCTAGAATATGGTAGGAAGTCCTCTTTTCATATTATGAATGAAAATGATTTATGTGTTAATTTTTTAAAAATTTTACCATAGCTCTGCTATTACTAATAAATCTCAATAATTTGAAAGCATAAAGTTTAGTAATATCCCTATGATTAGAATAACCATTAATTGGATTAATATCCAATTATGGACCCGATTCTTAAATTTTTCATAAATTAAATAGCATAAAAGCATTAAAAAATCACTTATTTGGCCTCTAATTTGACAAGCATAGAAATTACTTTTAGATTAGAGAATTACTTCATGAGAAGCTTCATTTGAATATAGAATAGGTCATAGGAATGACCATTCTTTGGGGGAGAGAGAGAAATGCTTTAAAAAAAACATAATATCTTAAGCATAAATGGAAATTTATGTGTTTTATCACTACAATTCATTAAAGAACTTCAATTGTATTAAAAAGCCATTCAATTGAATGCTTCTCAAGCTTGAGAGGGGTTGAGAAGAGAGAAACATTTGGAGATTAAAGAAAAAAGACCATAAACCACATTTTACCTCCTAGATTGCTTGATTCTTTGATCAAAGTAGAGCCCCCCAACCAATCAATTGGTTTGGTATGTTGATGAAGACTCCAAGGAAGATTTAAGAGAGAGAGGCGCTCCAATCTCTTCAATTTGTAGAGGATTTTTAGAGGATAATAGAAAATAACCTTATCTTAGAGTAATACCGGCATAGTTTAGTTCACAGATGAGAATACAAAAGAATGAGGGTCTATTTATAGGTGAGGGAGGCCACTAACTGAGTCCAACTGAGTTCTAGAATTTTCCAGTTTCAGTTTGGTTGAATTTGGACAAGTTTTGGACCAGTTTGGCTCCCTTTTTGATTTGGTTTGATCTAGGAGAGAGGAGAGATAAAAATATCCTATTATTTTTTAGTTTAAAACTCATCCACACATGTGAAATAGGTGCCTCCTTGAAGGCCCCCCTCTCCTTACCATTGTGTCAAAAATGAATGATTACTCCAAAATATCTCATTTTTTATATTTAATACTTCATAGTTTTTAACTAATAAATCTAGTGCTTAGTCAACTCTTCATCTTATGTAGGCATTTACTCATTTTTGGGTATTTTCTTTTATTCTTTGGATTTATCTTATCCCAACACTTGGATTAATCTTATTGGTCCATTGGAACCTTAATCCAAAATTTAAAAAAAATCTTGATCCTTACGCTAAGGTCTTCTAAATCATTTTTAATTAATTCTAATTGCACCTTGGAAAATCTATTTTGATTTTCTGTTTCAGGGAAACATTTTTTTGATATTTGAAGAGTTTATCTATCCAAAAATATCCCAATATTGATTTACCACTCTTTAGAAATTTTTATCTCACTAGGCCAAACAAGGAGAAATAGCGCCTACCATGGATGACACCACAATGTTGGTCAAACTTGTTGATGGAGCCACAGCTACCCATTGGTCTACTGAGGGATCTAAAAATTAAGGTCCTTGGAACTACTTATCGCCACACCTTCGAGGTAATGAACTTTGGACATCAATCAGTTTCTTATGACTGCATCCTTGGTAGACCATTCATGAGAGAATAAAAAATGATCCATGACTGGGATACCAACCACATTTACATTCTGAGAAAGGTGCTGTCCATCTGTGTCAGACATGCCACAAGACACTTGAAGATGAAAAGGATAGTGAGGAGTGTGCATTCTCTTTCTAAGCCGGAAGACTCCGAGAATTTGATGCATATCCTTGCCACCTTAACGCACGATCAATCAGTGTACCACTGGTGTGGGCGGTATCCATGTCCTGCTAGCTACTGTGGTCCATCTGGTGTAGTGATGGCTGGACTAAAGAAGTCTGTAATGTGCCTCTGAGTCTGGCTCTCTGTGCGCCTAAGCAGGCTACCTCTATATCTTCGCAGCTCAAGCAAGAACAATCCCAAACACCTCTGGTCCTGGTACCCCATGACTCTGGAAAGTGGTCCAAAACCCTCTCTGAATAAACAGTGGAAACGACCACGTATCTCATAGTATGCAGTACAATGGCATATATAATGTAGCTCTGTCTCTGGCTCCCCATGGCATACTCGGCATATCCTGGCCTCAGCTGGTATACCTCTATATCGGCCAATCTCAATCTCAAGCTGGTGTGAGAATGTGCAAATCTGACCAATAGCATATCGTACTGCATGAGACAGGTGTACATCCATGTAACTGGGTCTGATCACAAAACCATCTGCTGTGAGCTGAAGAAAAAGCCATCTTCGTGCCCAGCTCCTCAGTCGGCTGTATCCATGTCCTCCTAATGTCCAGTTGAACTAAATGCTGATGACGGATGAGTCTGGTAATCTCTGTCCGTGTCAGAGTGAGAGAGGGTGCCTCCAGAGAATACTGGAAGGGAGGCAATCTGTCCATGCTAAAACCATGTGCCTGGAACCAAGATGTCATCAGTCCATACCAACAAGCCGTGTCTCCGTGTAAAGCTAACTGTCAGGAGACTCAAGGGCGAGGCATGCATATCCTTATCGGGGGAGATCCCACAAGCCATGTATGTAGGAAACTGATCTCGTAAGAGCCTCAATCACCAGAGGGGCAGCTGCCAGCTCTGCTCAAATAATCTCATGAGGTATCGAGGCCTTGGCTCTAATAATCCTAGCAATCATATATACCAAAGGACTCTCCATACCTCTCCACCCGCCTGCGCTGTGATGGCCCACTGAAGGTCCCCATATCTGCACTCCATAAAGCATAGTTGATGTCACTAGAGTGTCAAAAAGCCAAAGTTTCGTTCGAGGTTCCTGCGAACACATCCTCTCCAAACCACCCAGGGCTGCATGTGCTCTAGTCAATCTAGTCTCTGCTGCTCTCCTCATCGAAAACACTGGCCCACTGAATACTACCCCAAGATATGTATATGCATCTATATACTCCACAATCTCCTGCCCATATGTAAATGTGGGAGCTGATCGCCTAGCCCACTGTGGTGTGGTGTTAAACACCATAACCTTGGTTTTGCCAAGGTTGACAGACAATCCACTATCATGTGCAAACTCATGTAAAGCATCCAGATGACGCTGCATACCCTCAGGGGAGTCAGAGATCAACACAATATCATCAGCATATAACAATAGTGGGATCCATGTACTTGCTAGCTGGGCTCCTTTGTCCCCCAATCTCTCAATGTAGTCAGAAGCCTCATCCACATACATATCAAACAATGAAGGAGATAACGGGCAACCTTGCTTCACTCCTATAGTGGAGTGAACCAAAGTAGAGACCCCCTCTGGGGTGCGTACCTATCCTACCAACTGATCTATATAAAGCCATAATCCCCCATATGAGCTCTGTGGGTACCCCCATCTCCTATAATCGCCTCATCAATCTGACTCTGGGCACTGTATCAAATGCTTTGCAGAAGTCCACAAAGCTACAATAAATCCATCGCCCATGCGACCTGCCCTCCTCAATAATGGCCCGCAGAGTCAAGATGTGGTCAAGAGTAGAGAAACCTCTCCTGAACCCTGCCTGTCCCTCTACTCGAATGCCCTCTCTCTGTGCCCATCTACTCAACTGCTGCTCAAGAAAGGATGCATACAATCGTGCTAGTGTGTGACCAATCATAATAGTGCGATAATTCCCTGGCTCTATAGGGTCCCCTGACTTGAAGATAGGCACAATGGTGGACATACTCCAAGTCTCGAGCAAGCCTTCACATAGCACGATTGAACATCACTTCTAGAAGCTCTGCCAGCATGTCTCTCGCATGAATAAAGTGCTCAGCGACCAATCCATCATGATCATATGCTCTCCCAGTCTTCATCCTATCAATGGCCTTCCTTACCATCTCTACGGTAAAGAAAGTACATGTCTGTGGGCATGGTGCTGGCGGGCCAAGAAAAGGTGTCTGTCCAAGAACTGTATATAGAGATGCTGCATAACTACCCCAGACCTCTATAGAAGTGATGGCCAAAGCAGGGGAGGACTCATGAAACAAATGCCAAGCCTCCCTCGAACCCTGGCTCAAGAACAACTAGTATAATTCCTGCTCTAGCTGAGCAAGGAAGGCCCGCTTCTTCCTTTGCACAAGGTGTCAGAAGGCAATACGTGATTGTCGGTGAGTAGTGACTCCCAAAGCAACCTCCCACTGCAGTTGGGCTCTTGTCTCTCTGCACTCCTCATCATACCAGCTGTTCTGGGGCATACACCCAGAACGCTGTCTCTGTCCAGGCTTAGTATGTGGATATGCCTCTCTTGCTGCATCCTATAAAGTCTCTGTCAGTATATGGGTCAGCTCCTCCAAAGGTCTCCCTGGCTCCTTTGTGTACAAACGTCTATAAATCCCATCTTTATAGACAGCATCAGTCTCTGAAAGTAAAAGTATATCGAGTGTGATCTGCCCCTCGTGTCCTCTGAGCTATGGTAAAGTGAAAAGAGATGGTCAATGTCAACAATGCATGATCCACTACTACCTCAATGGGCCGAGATCCAACTGTGAAGTCCTTAATGCATGAAACAAAGCTCGGCATAGCCATAACATAATCCACTGTGCTAGCACCATGTCTATGTGGAAAGCAAGTAAAACCAGCTCTGCTGATGGAAACCTCTGCAAGCCATTAAGTATGGTCAACCCATGTGCAGAGCACATCGAGGTCGACATATACTTCGGGCAAGGGTAAACCCCTTGGTTTGCTCCAAAATTGCATCTGAGCTCATTTTGGGCACCGTTTTGACACTATAAGTGCTGCACATGCATTTTTGTCATTTTCTACCAGCATGTCAAATTTCCACACATTCTGCAAATTTGGTCTTTTTGGGCAAAAGAAAGGTTGTAGGTGGCAAGAACCAGGTATATTGGTTCAGATCTACAGGTTGCAGGTCGCAGAAATACAAGTTGCTAGGACATTGGGGTTGGAGGTTTGGACACCTAAAAGAAGAAAAGGGGGTTTGGAGGCTAGGCTACTCAAGTGCCCGACCTAGTCCACATTTTTTTCCCTTAAAAAAAAGGGCCTAGTTGTTGGGACACCTGCAGCCCTAACTTGGCCCTTTAAAAAAAAAGGCTAGGCCAGGGCATTAAGCATCCTAATTAGTCCTTTACAAATAGAAAAATGGGCCCTAGGTTAGGGAACTTGGCACCCTAACTATGCCCAAGTGCCCTAAACCCCAAGCTCTTTTTTTTTGGGTCTCTTACCTACCTAGGCCCTCTAGGTAAGGGTGCACTCGTCGGCCACCTTGTGTTGAATTGCATTTGATGTATGTAGATTTTTATTCACTACAATGTTACAAATATCAATTAAGACATGCCTCATTGGATTCCAATTAAAAACTAAATTGATTCATTGCAATGTCATGTGAGTGTAACCACTCATGTGAGTCCACCCCTTATTGTGCAATGTTGGATTTGGTGTGTAAAGTCATTACAACGTAAGAAGAGGGATCACATTAATGGTAGACCCTTCTTGCATTTTTAATTAACCACTTCAGTGCGAGAAGGAGTTTCCTCTATTGTCATGAGGCCACACCCTCTTGCATTGTATTGCATATCCTAGGTGTTTGAGTCTTGACACATTAAGACACAAAAAGTGGCTACAAGTAATGTGTCTACACACTCATTACAACACAATAGGGAGAGGTCTCACATAAGTGGTAGCCCTTTCTTGTGTTGATTTACAATGTTAACTCCTTATAATGCAAAGAGAAGATAATTCACATATGTGGTAGCCCCTTCTTGTGTTTTTAGAAAAATGAAGCTATTACAAGCTCAAAATGAATATATTTATGTGGACATCCAAACAGTAGCAACAATGAGACAAACGAGTACTCACCTTGAAGATACTTATGGACATCCAAATGCTAACGTAATTTAGTCACATGAATGAGAATTAACTTTTAAATAAAGATACAGATAAGTGTAAATCATGGATGTGACATGAAATGATGGGTGTGACCTCTAATGATGAGTGGCGTTAGCAAGATTTATAAGTTTACACACATTTTTACAACATAGGATTTGAAATGATGATGTCTAATCACTAATGGACATGTGTTACCAGGTAGCTACAAATCTTTGCATGCCACATGTAAAGTAATATGCTTAATAAAACTGAGTTTGATGCCACTTTGTTCAATATTTTGTTGTACATTCTCTTATTTGTCAATGTCTTCTCCAAAGGTATTGTAACTTTATCATACAATTTACTTTAAGGTTGGTGTGTCTTCATTGTTTCTTGTACACCCATGCTAGTTGCATAGTGTCACCTTTTGATACCACCCACATTGCTACAAATTCATCATATTGGCTATTCACAATGCAATGACTTACAATCCTTTGTTCATATGTTTCCCAATCACATTGTATTGAATTCCTAGTTTGAGAAATTCAAAAAGATATTTTTAAGATTATTTTAAACATTATATATAAACTTTGTGAATATAAGTATGTTTGGAGAGCTATTCAACACAATCCAATGATGATTGACAATCCCTCATCGATATGGCCTTACATCATGTTGTATTAATTTTCCACTCCTAGCAATTTATAAGGTAATTTAAGGCTATTTTGATGTATATATTTATTTTTTGTAAATATATGTATATTTGGAGTGCTATTTAACACAATGCAATGAGTGAAAATCCCTCATTGAGATGGCTTCACATTGTGTTGTATTGAATTATCACTTGTAGAAAGTTTAAAGGCTTCTTTTTTGAACATTTGGGTCACAATTCGACAAAGCACAATGAGACATAATCCTTCCTAGCTATGATATCAAATCGCATTGTATTGGATTATTTCATATACTTATTTTTCAAGGTTAATTTCACATGTAATTCTTCATTATTTTCACATTAATAAATTAAATGAATTGTATTCACCACAATGGAATGAGTGCCTTTTATTTTCAATCATTGCCTTGTATCATGTTGTACTCAATATATGTTTATATTTTTTTGACTCTTACGGCTTCATTATTTGTAACTTTCTTGATTGTTGGTGACTATTCATACCCATGGTTGCTTGTAGATAGGTTTGTTTGAGATTGAGGAGTGAAACATGAATAAAGTTATAGAGACCCCTCAAGAAAAATTGTTCAATTTCCCACACAAAGCAGGCTAGCATTATCGTCATCCCAAAGTAACATGTATGTTCTCATGCAAATTATCCATGGAGAAGTTCATTTTGTCTAGATGCTCATTTCGTCAAGACAAAGAGTGCCAATGCTTTGAGGTCATTTGCAATGGTGAAATGCTCATCAAAAAAGAAATATTTGTGCATACCAATGATATAGCTTCTATAGGTCCCTTACGCAACAAGCTAAATATGGAAATTTCAAAGGTGCTTGTGGATAAGAAGAGGTTAGACAAGAAGTCCCCCATTCACAATAGAAAATGTTGTTTGGTCAATTGTTACTATAGTTTTTTTTGGTACCTACATGTTGCTTGATTAATCGTCGTGACTACAATTTTTTTTGCTACCTACATGTGTAATTGGAGGATGTGAGAGATGCAATTGAAGGAGGTGAGGAGAAAGTAGAGGAGACTATAGCAACATAGGATGAGGAGGAAGATGTTATAGAGGAGATAGACTTTGTTGCACGAAAGAACTCAATGCATAGCTAGATATTGATGCACTCAAAAGAGAAAACACGATAGTCTTGGTGGACAAAAAATATGCTTTATTTGAGATGTTGACATTCCAACCTCTGTCCTCCCAACATTTCCTATAGGTGATAATCAATATGTATTACTTTTAGATATTGAAGCCTTATTTAAGATTACAGAGGGCTATGTTTTGATATCATATCATAGAACCTTGCAGAAGATTATGATATTCTGGATCTAGAGATGGATAATAAATATATGTTGTTGGATTCTAACGTTGAGGATAAAGAGTTTTACACTTCTACTAAAACATTAGATATGATATGTAGAGATATCTACTTTTCTCTTTGAAACCACCCTTCCCTAATGAGCAAGAGTCTTATGTTGCACATCAAACATTGAAGATCACAAATATAGAATGGGAAGCTCAAGCTCAAGCATCTTCTTCATTTGATCAAGTAGCTAAGACATCAATCAACTTATGAAAAAGGGACATAGTTGATAATGACAAGAATCAAAAGGTATGCTAATATTGAAAAAATCAAACCATAGTTTTTATTTATTTTTAATTTAAAAGAAAATGTTATTTTATAGCTTTGGTGTGTGAGGATGACTTTATCAGATGGGCAATAAGAAAACAAAAGGGGGGACTGCGTAAGAACTCTACATTGTGGAGAATACATCAGCCAATTGAGACTTCTAGTTTTATTATTTTTCATCAAAAATTTTCAAATGAATTCCCATTGTTTGAATTTAGACATTAATAAGGTAAATAAAATGTAGACTAATTCATGCTACTAGATAAGCATTAGTAGTGAGAATCTTTGGGTAGGCTTTAGGAGAGTATGCTCTAAAGAGTAAGTACTAATTAGACTATGCATCACGTGGATTATCATGTGAAATTAAAGATCCCAAGTTGATAAGTGACTATGGAAATAGGGAGCTCCTCAAATTTTGACAAGTGGGAATTTTTTCAATTTTACAATTACAAAATGAAGACGTGAGCCATCTATAAGCCTTGTAAAAGGCAAGCCATCTATGATTATTGAAGAAGTGCATGCAATTGAGGCATTTATAACTATTGAGGAAGGGCAAGACAATGAAGCCCAACCATCTCTGTAGTTGATGAAGTAAAAGAAAATGAAGCTAAGCCATCTTCAAAAAGGGAAAGACTTATAGATAATGATGATAGTTAGGTTGGAAGTGGTTCCCCTTTCTCTTGTAATGTTTTGCTTTTTATGTAATACAATGACACATCAAGCTATGTTTTTGAAGAAAGATTGCTTATTGATATGCAAACCTTTCCACATCTTTGTTACGTTTGGTGCCACTGATCATGTTTTATACTTGCATCAACACTCCAACATCTAGCTACCATTTTTTCTCTACTTTTATTACTTAATTAACTTTTGATACTTCAAGTTTCTTCTCCCTATTTTCTATGTGTATAAATTTTTAAAAGTCCATTAATGCAATTTGTTTAAATTATTATATTTCTCTACTCCTCCATGATGCCTTGTATGATTGAAATAATCAAAGGATACTGGATAGTGTGTTTATCTATACTTTGGGTCCACCATATTAGTCGTTTACAAACCAAACTATATGGTTAAAGATTATATGCTATCAAAGAATAGAACAAAGTTTAATCACTAAATTGACCAACATATCTCTTTTTGTATCTAATTGAGTAAAATAAATCACTTACTTTATATAGTGGGTGATGCATTGATCTATCCAAGTAGTGATCATTGATTTCTTAAACTTATCTTGTGCTAGTCTAAAATGCTAATGGTCATTTCTAGTCCACATTTTCATGTCACAAAACTTAAAGATAATGTCTAAAAAGTTTCACACATTGGTCTTACATAATCTCTTTTAGACATTATTTGCATGGTCTACCATGTACTTCCATCTGTTGTACTTTATCGATCATATTCTTACATGACAAGTGTTATCTTTTGATATTGGCATTGATACAAATCTTCTTGCTTTAACACCTTTAGTGGAAGGTTTCTTAGCTACATCCCTTTCATCCTTATTACTTTTTTAATCTTGTTCAATAATTGCATATCCACCATGAAAACCAATGTTTGATAAGAAATTCTCTACTACTTTGATAGATTTAATCTTTGTTGTCTTGGGTTGTAGTGTCCATGCAAGAATTATGCATAGGAATGATTCTACAAAGAGTACAGATTGTAAATGTCAGCGCCATGCCAGGTATCCAGCTTCTCTGGAACCTTCGACATCCCTTCCACTTGGGACCGACATCAAAGATAGGACTCTGCTTGCTTTTGCAATGCCAACCAAAGGGGGTCTCACAACTTTCCTGGATCCTTTGAATTCCTGATCCTTGACTTCTTTTTTGAGAAAGAAACTTGCCATAAATCAAAGTCCTCAAACTAAAGGCATACTCAACCTTTAGGGCCAACTAGAGGGAGTATTCTACTTCTTACTTTAGTACTTGAATGTCAGCCCATGTTATCGATCATCATCTAGGTGCTGCATTCTTTCCCAAAGAAGAAGATATTGACTTATCTATATGCAACCCTCGTTTCCAATTTTTTCCCACTTTGTATCATAATTGTAATCCTCATAAACTTAAACTTAAGACAAAAATGAAAATATTGGTTCAACTTCCGACCATCTTCCCTCTGGAGGGCTCCCACCCCCATCGAACCATTCCATGAATGTCCTTCCCAAGATAGTACTAACTACTACAAACCAAGTCAAGTAAGGGAAGACAATCTCAAATAAGGGAAAGCAGCAGGCAGATTGTTGCATAACCTTGTCAAGGGACATTCATCTAGCCATTCTTGCCGGTTAATTAATAGATTTTAATTCCTTTTTTTCTTTATATTTATATTATTTATAGGTATCTAGTTCTCCTAATGACTAGGCATGCAGTCACATTTACTTCTCTTAGTTATTCTACCTCATCAGGTCTTAGATATCCAATCTCCTCTACCCTTAGATGGTAGCGCCTTTACACGATCTCTAGAATTGCTTAACTTAATTTGGGAAAGGCTTTTAAGTCTACCTTAGGTTCCTTTTAGTTTACTCGAGAATTGGAGCAACAGTCCGGTGATTGGACGTGTGGGATAGCCCATAGGTTCCTAGCCTTTCCAATGTTCCTTTTTCCCAAACAGTTGAAAGAGTTTCTTCATTATTCACATCTTCCTTCCTTATCCAATCTCCTTGGATCATTTAACCTTTTACATCCGATGACATCGGGCCTACTCGAACTAGGCCATTTTCCATCGTTTTTGCGGGTACTTAACCCGGTTGGGACTTACTCCCATTCATCCCAATCCAGGGCATGAACAAATACCAAGCTTGAAACAAAACCCCACGGTTATCAATCCTAGCCAGAAAGGGCCATCCCCTATTGAGTTCCCCAGGTAAAACAAACCTAGACTGGCCTTTCCAAATAGTTAAGACAGAGTTATTTCTAATCATATGTTATGCATGGGCTGTCCTCCTTAGATCTTCTCATTCTTTTTAATCCTAGTTAAAGCCTTTAGATTCCTTGAGTTATGATCCCTTAGTTCCTACTTCCTTTCTTACTCAATCAAGTCCTTAAATAAAACAAGGCAATTTCATGAGAGTTTAGAGTTTTGTCTCATCGTAAGTTTTTGGTTAAACCCAGATTTAGACGTATTTTGATTTTTGTTGTATCCTTTGCCATCCATGGGGCATCTCTATGGAAGCGTTTGGGAGTTCTTAGTTCAAGCAATCACGGGCACAACTTCCGTGAAGCCATTCCCTTGCCCTCCCCCCCCCAATGCAATTGCAAAACAAACTTGAAGTAGACAAACTTGAAAAACAATGCATAAATGCTTGTAGTGGTGGAAGCGAGAGTGTTATGGTTCTCCTTCCTACTTATAGTCAAGCCTTATGAATGCAACTTATTAGACTTCATTCATCACATTCAATACTTCTATGCAAGTGCAATGGATTTCTCGACATCCTATTTACCATTCATAAGATGCATTATTTCCATGGATTGGAGTTATAATTCTTTCTCTTCTTCTAGTGGAAGATGTTTGGCTACTAAAACCTTTGAGTGAGTGAGTGAGTGATGCATCATCTTTGTGTGGATATGAAGTGTAAATTCAACTTAGAATGCATCAACTTGAAGCTTTAGTGTAGAGAATTGCAAAACTTTTTATGAGTGATTATGCAAGAGAGTTCCTTTTTGATTAAACAACATTTCCATGAAGTTAGATTAAGGACATACCTCTATTACCATGAAGAGGATTAAGTTTTATAAGTAGCCAAGAGGTTTAGGGATTATGGTTTTTCCAAAAAGAGAAGAGGGGTGAAGGATCCTTGGCTTCGGCATACTTTGGATGGGAATCTTGCCTTAAGACTTGGGAGAAGAAGCATTAAATCTTAGCAGTTAGACTTCCAAAACATTAATATGTCACTTTTTATTAAAGAGAAGATTAAGAAAAGAAACAAGATTAACCTAAATTTGCATAAATGTGCAAGTAGTTTACTATCATGTTCTTAGGAAGGAATGTCTACCTTCCTTAAGTAGTGCTATGTAAGAGAAACTAAAAAAAATAGCTTATATGTATCAAAAATCAAATGGTTAGTAATAGGGTTATGAGGTGATTAACAAGTAATTATCATATTAAGTCATCATTCTCAAGCATGCTATTACTTAGTTATGATCTTGAAGCCTTTTTGGGTAAAGAGAGTGTTTTCTACTCTCAATATACCATAAGATCACTTTATGATCTACTGAACTTGACAAAATGGAACTTGACAAAACATAAGTTAGTGTATCAATCATTATCAGTAAGAGGGTTGCCGGGTGATTAGGAAAGTAAGTAATATATTAGTCATCATGTTCAAGCATACTATTACTTAGTTATGATCTTGAAGCCTTTATGGGTAAAGAGAGTGCTTTTTACTCTCAATAGATCATAACATTGCTTCATGATCTACTCAACTTGACAAAATGAAACTTGACAAAACATAGGTTAGTGTGTTAATCATTGATAGTAAGAGGGTTGCGAGGTGATTATTAGGGAAAAATTGACAGATTTGCCTTTATCCTAAATTTGGTTTACCTCTTAAAGATCCATTTGATAGATCACTTCATGCTAGTGAGTTAGGTGTTACACTATCACGTCGGATTATTCCGATGGATGATAGGCCTAATATTGGCCCTACTTGTGAGTCCTGCTTTTGTGATCATGTAATGGATGGACTCGTTGAGCTCTAATAATATCTTTCTTTGTTGTATCTTTATCTTCTTTTGGTGAAGCGATTGGCTTCCACTCTTTGTACTTTGTAAGTACTTTCTTAATCTTGTGGATCATAAAATCTTTAATTAAGTGTTGCGAGCTTATACATGATGATTCTTTATTGATTCATTTGTTTGCCCCAAAATGCAAACTTTTAGAAAAGGACTTAGAAGAGTTTTTATGATAAAAATTAGATTATATTCATCTTCAAAAGATTACATAATCAAAAGATTTTTACATATCCTGAGGGATAGAAACATTAGAATTAAGAGGGAACAAAACTTGTAGCGTTGATAATAAGGGTTTACAAAATATCTTATAGATTTAGAAAAGATAGGATGAATATTCATGCAAGGTGGAAAAATTGTGCAACAAGATGATCCCAGTCCTCCCAGGAAGCATCTTAAATTGGATATCCATTCCACTAGACCAAAACATCTCGACGAATAGTCCTATGGCATAGATTCCGTTCCTTCATATCCAAAATCTACTCGGGTTCCATCAAATTCCATTCCTTCATATCCAGAATCTGCTTGGGTTCCATCTTGAACTCCTCCTAGGTAACAATAATTATATCATCATCATTTAAAATATGTACTAGATCTACAACATACTTTTTTAGCAAACTGACATGAAAGACATTGTGCACATGTAGGTGAGGGGGTAAGGCTAGCTCGTAAGCTTGTTCTCCAATTCTTTTTAAAATTTCAAAGGGACCAAAATATCTATATGCTAGCTTCTTGAATTTTCCTAGCTTTAGGGAACTTCTCTTTGGCTTGACCCTAAGAAACTTTATCTCATTTCTTGAAAATTCTAGGGGATCTATGCAGATCAGCATAACTTTTCATTTCTTGAAAATTCTAGGGGATCTATGCAGATCAGTATAACTTTTCATTCTGTCACTTGCCCTCTTAAGATTTTCCCTTATGACTTGAATTTCCCAATCCATTTCTTCAAGGGTATTCTGGTTGCACGTACTCGGAGATTTGGATCTGCCATTCTAAGAGGATTTAGACAATCTTGACCATAAAGTGCTTTGAAAGGAGACGTCCGCAAACTTTGGTGATGTGATGAGTTGTAGGCAAACTCAACTAAAGGTAGGTACTTAATCTAAAGATGGGGCTACTAACTACAGTAAGATCTTAGCATATCTTTAATTAGTTGATCCACCCTTTTTATTTTCCCATTTATCTTTGGATGATAAGCTGAACTAGGGTTGAGTTGAGTGCCTAGAGATTGAAATACAGCTTGCCAAAACTTAGAGGTAAACTTGATACCTCGATCACTGATTATCCTGGTAGGGATCCCATATAATCTGACAATCTCTTTTATGTAGATTTGGGCAATATCCGCTGCTGTTGTGGTGGTTTTGGTGGCTGGAATAAGATGAGCTACTTTGGTTAAATTATCCACCACAACAAAGATTGAATCAAAATTCCCACAGTTGTCGAAGCTAATATGAAATCCATGCTGATGCATTCCCACTTCATTTCAGGAATGTCCAATGGTTGCAGCTTTCATGGAATCTTGACTCTCTCTGCTTTGACTTTTCGGCAGGTCAGGCACTTATTAACATACTCCAAGGCATCTTTCTTCATTCTAGGCCAGAAGAAATTTTGCTTGAAAGAAGCAAACATCTTGTGATACCCTAGGTGAGCTGCAAGAGGAGATTTGTGTGATTCCTTTAGAATTTGTGGCCTCAGGTAGATGGGTATGCATAGTTGATTTCTGAAGAATAGTAACCTATCTTTGATAAAATACTCTTCCAAGTATTTTTTCTTTACTTAAGCTTGAATCACTTGTAGTAAGGGTCCAAAAAGATCATCAGTCTGAAGGGCTTCTTGGACATCTTTGGGTAAGGTTGACTTGATAAGAGAGATGGTGAGGGCCTCCACTCTTTGACTTAGAGTGTCTATGGCCTAGTTTTCTTTGCCCAATCATCAAAACTTGATTTCAAAAGTGAACTCTTATAGAAATTCAACCCAACGTCTTTGTCGCATATTGAGGTCTGATTGGGTGAATATGCACTTGAGACTTTTGTGGTCGGTGAGACAAGCTCAAATATCTTTCCTAGTAGATAGTGTTGCCACTTTTTGAATGCATGAATCACTACTAATAGCTCTAGATCATGGGTTGAATAATTTTTCTCATGGATCCTGAGCTGACAAGATTCATATGCTATGTAGTGACCTTCTTGCTTGCAAGATTCCACCTAGACCTTGGGCACAAGCATCTACTATTATCTCAAAGGTCTTCTCGAAATCTGGAAGCCTAAGGACTCATTCACTGGCTAGAATCTTCTTCAACTTATTGAAGGCAATTTCTCTTCTTTCTGACCATGTGAAAGGCTCTTCTTTCTTAGTAAGTTTGGTGAGAGGTCTTGCAACCCAATGAGTGCATAGTTTCTGATGATGAATACTCTGCACCACCCTGTGAGACCAAGGAATCCCTAAACTTTTGACATGGTCTTGGGAATTTGCCAACTAACCAAGGCTTCAATCTTAGCTGGATCTGGGGAGAGACAATCTTTAGAGACTGAATCCTAGATAGGTGAATTTTTCTATGAAAAATGAGCATTTGCTATGCTTGGCAAATAGTTGAGCTTTCTTGAGGATTTCCAAGACATGGCGTAGATATTCGTGATCTTCTCTAGTTTTTGAGTAGACTAGAATGTCATCAAAGAAGACCAAAACAAAATCATCTAGCTCTTTCGTGAAAAGATCGGTCATCAGATTGATGAAGGTACTAGGGGCATTTGTTAGGCCAAAAGGCATGACTGTAAACTCAAAATGCCCAAACTTGGTGTTGAAAGCTATCTTGGAAATATCTTCTTCTTTGATTTTGACTTGGTAGTACCCTGATCTGAGATCTATCTTGGAAAAGTATTTGGCACCACCTAGTCGATCAAGCAATTCATCTATGCGAGGCAAGGGATATTTATTCTTGAATGTATAGAAATTTAAGCCTAAAAAATCTATGCAGAGGCTGAAAGTCCCATCCTTCTTTTTCTGGAATAGCACAGGAGCACCCTAAGGAGAAACACTGGGTTTGATGAAGGCTTGCTCTAATAGTTGCATTAGTTAGCTGGTTCTTCAACTCTAGAGATTCAAATGGTGACATCTTGTAAGGAGTTCTTGCTATTGTTTGGGCTCCTAGAATAACCTCAATTTCATGCACCAATTCCCTAGGTGGAGGAAGGTCTGACAATTCCTCTGGAAAAATGTCTTGGTACTCACTCAACCACTCAGGTTCTAATCTGTCGGCTTCTGTCTCGGGCTTATTGAGTTTCAAGATATAAATTGGCAATCCTTTCTTTAACCCTTTGACTAATCGATTGATCTTAACTACCCTTAAGGGAGCTTTCCCTACTCTACCTTGGATTTTAGCTTACCATTGGAGCATTGAAAAGAAATAATACCTTGGCTGCAATGGATGTCTGCTTTATTCTTTACTGAGCTAATCTATCCCTAAGATTTCTTCAAACTTGCCCAACTTGAGAATTTTGAATCTTTATGGAGTCAAATGTCCTTCTAGCTAAAAGGATAGATCCACTGTTTGCTCATCCATTTAAATGGTGGATCCATTTGCTAGAGAGACTCACAGCTTACGATGGCGGTGGCCAGTGGGGTGTGAAGTGACTTTCAACATTTTTACAAAGAAAGAAAAGAATGCGAGTTGCCAGAAACAATGAGAAAAGTAAGTGGTTTACCCTCATATCCTCGTTGGGATTCAAGGATTGCGAATTGTTGATTTCTTCTGCTCTAGTCCAAAGCAGCATAAATTTGTGCTTGCTCTTCTTTTTTGTCTTTTATTAAGATAGAATTCATTGTTGCTATTCTAGAAGGGTTGGTGGTTTCATGGTGCACAATATTTTGAGTTGCACAAGGGGGTCTAGCTTGAAGTGGATTTCTTCTCCCAGCTCTAGAGTTTCTAAGTTGTCCACCCTAAATTGTCCACCCCAGTTTGGTTGAGGAGGGATAGGAGGTGCAACTTATTAGTTTTGAAGAGCAGGGGGTTGATTTGGAAGGGTGGGTTTCTTATTGTAGGGGCACTCTGTCTTCTTATGTCCCCATTCTCGACATCCAAAACACTGAATGGCTCTTCCACTTTGTGTGATTGGAATAACATTCATATGGGCAAACTGTGGCATGGGATGAGCTTGGGTAACTGGTCTCTACACATTCGACAATTTGGGTGGCCGATAGGTTTGATCTGGGTAATAGAGGCTGTCCTTTTTCTATCCCAATTAAATCCGCTCTCAAAGAGGATGTTGATCTTTGCTTTGGTTCTAATCAAAGCATCTTACTAGTACTAGTGACACATGTCTGAGAGCATCTAAGACAAAGTTACTTCTAATCATATGTTATGCATGGGCTATCCTCATTGGATCTTCTCATTCTTTTTAATCCTAGTTGAAGCCTTTAGATTCCTTGAGTTATGATCCCTTAGTTTCTACTTCCTTTCTATCTTACTTAATCAAGTCCTTACATAAAGCAAGGCGATTTCATGAGAGTTTAGAGTTTGGTCTTATTGTAAGTTTGTGATTAAACTCAGATTTAGACGTATCCCGATTTTTGCTGCATACTTTGCCATCCATGGGGCATCTCCATGGAAGCGTTTGGGAGTTCTCAATTCAAGCAATCATGGATACAACTCCCGTGAAACCATTCCCTTCTCCCCACCCACCCCCACACATAATTGTTTTGCAAAACAAACTTAAAGTAGCCAAATTTGAAAAACAATGCATAAATTGTTGTAGTGGTGGAAGTGAAAGTGTTATGGTTCTCCTTCCTACTTATGGTCAAGCTTTATGAATGCAACTTATCCGACTTCCTTCATTACATTCGTTACTTCTATGCAAGTGCAATGGATTTCTCGACATCCTATCTACCATCATTTATGAGATGCATTATTTCCATGGATTGGAGTTATGATTCTTTGTCTTCTTCTAAGTGGAAGAGGTTTGGCTAAAAACTTTGAGTGAGTGAGTGATGTATCATCTTTGTGCACATATGAAGTGTAAACTCAACTTAGAATGCATCATCTTGAAGCTTTAGTGTAGAGAATTGCGAAACTTTCTATGAGTGATTATGCAAGAGAGTTCCTTTTTGATTATACAACATTTCTATGAAGTTGGATTAAGGACATACCTCTATTACCACGAAGAGGATTAATTTTTACAAGTAGCCAAGAGGTTTAGGGATTATGATTTTTTCAAAAAGAGAAGAGGGGTGAAGTTCCTTGTGGCTTAAGCAAACTTTGGATGGGAATCTTGCCTTAAGACTTGGGAGAAGAAGCATTAAATCTTAGCAATTAAACTTGAAAAACATTAATATGTCACTTTTTATTAAAGGAGATTAAGAAGAAAAGAAACAAATTAACCCAAATTTGCATAAATGTGTAAGCAGTTTACTATCATGTTCTTAGCCCTTATGAAGGAATGACTACCTTCATTAAGTAGTGCTATGTAAGAAAAACTAAAAAGAAGAAGCTTATATGCATCGAAAATCAAACGGTTAGTAAAAGGGTTATCATCTTCAAGCATGCTATTACTTAGTTATGATCCTGAAGTCTTTATGGGTAAAGAGAGTGCTTTCTACTCTCAATAGACCATAACGCCGCTTCATGATCCACTCAACTTGACAAAATATAAGTTAGGGTATTAATCATTGTTAGTGAGAGAGTTGTTGGGTGATTAGGGAGTAAGTAACATATTAGTCATCATGTTCAACTATACTATTACTTAGTTATGATCTTGAAAGTGTTAGTTGCAAGGTGATTAGGGAGTAAGTGACATATTAGTCATCATGTTCAAGCATACTATTACTTAGTTATGATCTTGAAGCCTTTATGGGTAAAGAAAGTACTTTCTACTCTCAATAGACCATAACATCACTTCATGATCTACTCAACTTGACAAAACATAGGTTATTGTATTAATCATTTGTTAGTAAGAGGGTTGCAAGGTGATTAGGAAGTAAGTAACATATTAGTCATCATGTTCAAGCATACTATTACTTAGTTATGATCTTGAAGCCTTTATAGGGGTAAAGAGAGTGATTTCTACTCTTAGTAAACCATAACATCGCTTCATGATCTACTCAACTTAACAAAATGAAACTTGACAAAACATAAGTTAGTGTATTAATCATTGTTAGTAAGAGGGTTGTAGGGTGATTAGAAAGTAAGTAACATATTAGTCATCATGTTCAAGCATACTATTACTTAGTTATGATCTTAAAGCCTTTATGGGTAAAGAGAGTGCTTTCTACTCTCAATAGACCATAACATCGCTTCATGATCTACTCGACTTGACAAAACAGATATTGAGAGTACTTTCTACTCTCAATAGACCATAACATCGCTTCATGATCTACTCGACTTGACAAAACAGATCTTGACAAAACATAGGTTAGTGTATTAATCATTGTTAGTAAGAGGGTTGTGGGGTGATTAGAGATTAACATATTCATATGATGTTCAAGTATACTATTACTTAGTTAGTGTATTAATCATTGTTTGTAAGAGGGTTGCGGGGTGATTAGAGAGTAAGTAACATATTTGTCATGTTCAAGTATACTATTACTTAGTTATGATCTTGAACCCTTTATGGGTAAAGGGAGTGCTTTCTACTCTCAATAGACCATATCGCTTCATGATCTACTCAACTTGACAAAACGGAACTTGACAAAATATAAGTTAGTGTATTAATCATTGTTACTATAGTAAGAGGGTTGTGGGGTGATTAGGGAGATTAAACATAAACATAAATATGTTGAAATTGAAGAATTGAAGTAAGAATAATAAGTAGTGATTTACCTTTGAAGAACGCTAGAGAATGGAGAGTCTTCTTGGTTGATGGCTCAAAGGAAGGTGAGATCAATGAAAAGGTTATGAGGGTTGTTTTCTTACCTTCTTCACCTCCTTCTCTTTGCACCAAAGGACTTTATTGGGTACCTTTGTGTGGCTTAGGAGGAAGTGTTGTTGATGGAGATGGAACACCAAAAGTATGGGCAAGGAAAGAGCTCACCTTCCTTGGTTGCAAGAGGGGTGAAATGGCTTTAAAAGAGAGGGTTGCTTCTTCTTCCTCCTCTTCCTCTCCTTCTTCCACTTCTTCTTCTTAGTATGAAGAAGAGAAGCTTGTAGTCCACCTTGGTTGAGATTAAAGATGATTTTGAGAAGAGAAAAGAATATCTAAGCTATGAGAAGTGTAGGAGACACCTTCTTCTTGATCTAGAGAGCTACCCTCATAAGAAGGGAAAGAGGATGTATGCACCTCTTTTGTGGAAGAAGATGCCTTCTTCTTGCAAAATATGGTGATTGAGCAAGTGAAAGGCTTAGCAATGAGGAGAAGAAGCCCTTCTTTTAAGTTGCTTGGATAAGAGGGCTTTGATAAGTGCCACCCACTTATCTCTCCTTTTTATCACATTTCACCTATTTCTATCCTTTTTCACCTAATTTTGAGAGGAAAAGGCTAATTTCACGAGCATTGCTCACGTTCCCACATGTTGTGGCCCAAAACCTTCCCACAAAAATTAGCCTTAAGTGCTCTCCGAGAGTCTCGAAACTCTAAATTCTTTCTCCGTGCATGCAATTGAAGCTTGGATTCTATTGCCTAAGGTCTGGATTTTTAAAAACATGCTATGAAGGTTTTTCAGGAGAATCCTAGCAAATTTCTGATCCCCCGGGTGCCTCAATTTAGCACTAGTTCACTCAGATTTCACCCTGGAATGCACTAAAACATTACCATTAGGCAAGGATGGTTCTTGAATTAGCTTTGCCTTTTAAAATTAAGTTATTTTATCTTAGGAAGAGGACTTAGATGCACTATTGATAGCTAGCTCTCGTGCTATTGCCTCGAGTCAAAAGTAAGGGACTCTAAGAGAAGGCCCTTACAAACTTCCCAACAACAAAAAGAAAGAGTTGTCCTCATCTGGACTCTTGAGACAATAAAGAAAAGTGGTCAGGCTTCTCTGATAAGATATAATTTTTATAACTTGACTTCTAGATTATGCTATTCCTCCCTCTATAAGTCGTGATGCAAGGTTTTTCCTACATCACCAAGTTATTCTCATTATCTTTTTCCTTAGTATGAGCTTTATAAGTGAGTTTTTCACCAAGTTATTTTCATTATCTTTTTCCTTAGTATCCTTTATGAGCTTTATAAGTGAGTTTTTCATCTTGTCCTCCTTTGATCTCAACAGCACCTTAAAGGTTTGTTTGTCCTACCTTAGTTTCTTGGTTAGAAATATAATTAATGGTTGTCTTAGTGATTCATTATTTTCTTACTATTGCTTTATGATTGATTTTTGTTAATAACAGATGGCACCATGGCAGCAACCGTTCACTTTATCTGTGGTTATTCGTCATCTACAACAGGCAAGCAAACCTATGAGAAGAGCTTTCATGGAGAGATATGAGCATTTACTCTTATCTCAATTAGGAACTTCCATTTCTCAGACCAAATGGAAGACCTATCGTCATTCTAGTGATGCTATACAAAAGTCAATAAAGTCTTCTCTTTTTGTGTACATGATTTTTGTCAAAGACTCTCATAATCAGGGTGACTCTTTGGGGTCAGGACCACTTTCAGAATAATGTCTGATTGAACATGGTCATTGAAGTTATGGATTTAGATCCCAGATACTATTGTGTGATGAGGATATTTAATTAGGGCTTTTCTGAGCGAGTCTTCTTATTAGCACAATTTCTACCTCACCATAAGATTTGCCTTTATCCCAACTTTGGTTTACCTCTTAGAGATCCATTTGATAGATCACTTCATGCTAGTGAGTTAGATGTTATACTATCACGTTGGATTATTCCAATGGATGAAAGACCTAATATCGACCGTGCTTGTGAGTCTTCCTTTTGTGATCATGAAATGGATGGACTTGTTGAGCTCTAATAATATCTTTCTTTGTTGTATCTTTTATCTTCTTTTGGTTAATGATGAGCGAATATCTAATCTAAGGATGATACTCCATTTCTTGTCTTGAGTATTTCTTTTTGTGAATGTTCTCTGAAGGTGCAATTGGCTTCCACTTTTTGTACTTTGTAAGCACTTCCTTAATCTTGTGGATCACAAAATCTTTAATTAAGTGTTGCGAGCTTATACATGATGATTCTTTATTGATTCATTTGTTTGCCCCAAAATGCAAAATTTTTAGAAAAGAATTTAGAAGAGTTTTTATAATAAAAATCAGATTATATTCAGCTTTAAAAGATTACATCATCAAAAGATTTTCACATATCTCGAGGGATAGAAACACTAGAATTAAGAGGGAACAAAACTAGCAGCATTGATAATAAGGGTTTGCAAAAGATCTTATAGATTTAGAAAACATAGGATAAATATTCATGCAAGGTGGGAAAATTGTGTGACAAGATGATCCCAGTCCTCCCAAGAAGCATCTTCAATGGGGTATCCATTCCACTAGACCAAAACTTCTTTACGAATAGTCCTATGGCGTAGATTTTGCTCCTTCATATCCAAAATCTACTTGGGTTCCATCTAGAACTCCTCCTAGGTAACAAGAATTGTATCATCATCATTTAAAATATGTACTAGATCTGCAGTATACTTTTTTAGCAAACTGACATGAAAGACATGTGCACATGTAGGTGAGGGGGTAAGGCTAGCTCGTAAGCTTGTAACATCAGCAAACCGGATACCAGCAAGCAAACCGGATACCAGCAAGCAAAGCGGGGACACACACGTGAAGGATGACACTATCAGATACCACACACGCTCCCAAAAGGGGGTGTTGGATACACCACGGAGCTCCACAAGCGGGCTCCAAACAGTTCTCCAGACAGGCCCTCGACACAGACGGTATCCGCACTCTCGGTACCGATGGTTTCTCCATCGATACCGATCTTGATGCCCTCCATAGGATTGCCATTGATCTCATCTTCCCCCTCCCCCTACACAGTTATCTCTTCCCCCACTCCTCTTCCTACCTAGTCACCCCTCTCTTCCCCCACAACCTCCCCTACTCTTCTTCTTACCTCAACACCTCAATAGTACCCACCCCTGCCTCATATTTTTTACCCATTCCCTCCCCTTTTCCATACCCAACTCCTTACTCTACACATGCCTCTCTCCTCCCCACCCATTCCTTCACTCCCTCACAGATCGTCTCCCCCCCTTTCTTCCTCTCTCAGTCGACCCTGA
>NC_141110.1:18718653-18778653 GCF_041138505.1 Cibotium barometz
GAGCAAATTGTTTCAGCCATAACTCTTTGATAAAAACTCAAAATATAGTCATATAACCAGTCAAAAGAACCGGAAGACATCTAGTCTACAAGCTAGAGCAGGCAGAATAGGCAAAAACGTCTGTATATAGCCACAAACGTGCCATCTTTAGAAATGTGTTGCTTTTTCACATTTTTCGTATGCATTCTAAATATGTAAAAGTACTCTAAATATGACCTCCTATCACCTAAATTCGAATTTCTATTTTTGGAGATACTTATCTCTTAATAGAACTATTCTTATCTTCTTATTTCTTTTAGGATTTTTGAAGCTAATATTTTTATTCTAACACTTTCTTGATGTTTCTAGCCTTATTGTCTCACTCTTCTCTAAGTGCACTCTCTTTCCTTCTTAAAATCTATATTAAAAGAGACACACACATACGTGGCTTGGGAGAGACCTTACAATTCTAATGCTATGCCTTGATGAAAAGGCCACCCCCCCTTCTCTTCTTTACAATTTAGCCTTTCTTTATCCTAGAATGATTAACAAAAAGATTAATTAAACTTTTTTTATTGTTTACTCTCTTAGAAATTGAAAATTGTGTAGATTAGAGTCCTATACATCTAATTGGGGTTAATTTAAGTTGAAAATAGAATGGTAAAAATGAGAAATGGTCAGCCATACAAAGGAGGTTATGGTAAATTTTTCTAGAATTTTGTGGAAAAGAAAGTTTATTTTTATGTTACTCCAAAAGAGTAATTCCCACCATTTGTGCATTCTAAAAGAAATATTCTAATTTACTCCATGTACATCCAGCAAGGTCAATCAACCAGATTCATGCCCGAATTCAGAAAACAACGCTTACTCCTTGTTTCAATATCTTTCAAGACGCACGTGTGGGTATCATCGGCGACCCAGAGCCCGAGCACCGTATGGTCAGCGCCCTCTAGGATCCTTTGCAGGTGACCTAGTGCTTCACTCATAGCCCGCTTCCTTGGTCCCTTATCCACCGTACCGGAAGCTCACCATTTTAATCGAACCGAGGTTGGTCAAGACCTCGGCTGACCTTGCTACGCGAGACGTCCTCCGTTGACTCTCCGTCCGCTGTTGCAACTTTATCAGCTAGGTCTCCTTGACCTTAATCACAAGACGGTCCAAATGTTTTCCCAGCATTCTTGACATAAAACAGTCATTTAAAAACAGGCCATAAATACAATTTCTATAATGAACTCTCGTCTTTCCACAATAATCAACATTACTTAATCCACATTCATTTCATATAAATTCCCATTCTCATTCAATCGCATTATTTTCCATCTCATCACTTCTTTCCTCAAATATCCTCATCAGATCTCATCCACTCGCATTTACCCATATCCACATCTCATCACATCATTTCATTCACATCTCATCCATTCATAATTCACATCTCATCCATTCATAATTTACCCGATTCGCATCACATCACATCACATCACATTCATCACATCTCGATTCACATGACATCATATCCATTCTCATCCCATATCATTCATTCACATCCCGATTCACATGACATCACATCCATTCACATCCCATATCATTCAGTCACATCTCGATTCACATGACACCCCTTCCATTCACATCCCATATCATTCATTCAGATCCAGATTCACATGACATCACATCCATTCACATCTATCCATTTTATATCACATCACCTCCATTCATTCACATCTATCACATCACATTCAATTCATATCCATCACATTCACATCCACATATATTCTTTCACATACACATCTATATCCGTTCTTTCACATACATCCACATCCATTCTTCTCATACACATTCACATCCATTATCATCACATACATTCACTCATATCCCATATCAGTCATTTGCATTCTGATTCACATGACATCACATCTATCCACATCACATTCTCATCACTTCTATTCATATCACATCCATACATCCATTCATTCATATCTATCTGATTCTTATCACATTCGTTTAAACATAGAATTTAAGGGAATTTCTAATTTTTGATATAAAGATTCTTTACGCATCTATTTATGCATAAAATCAACTTCAGTGGGAATACCACTTTTAATAAAATCCTTTTATGCATCTATTTATGCATAAATTCAATTTTAAGAAAAATAACACTTTTAAAATAAAAATAAATCCTTTATGCATCTTTCTATGCATAAAATCAATTTTAATGAAATTAACACTTTTGGAATAAAAATAAATTCCCTTATGCATCTTTCTATGCATAAAATCAAAATTAATGAGAATAACTCTTTTGAAATAAAAATAAATTCTCTTATGCATCTTTCTATGCATGAAACCAAAATTAATGAGAATAACTCTTTTGAATTAAAAATAAATTCCTTTATCTTTCTTTCTATGCATAAAATCAAAATTAATGAGAATAACTCTTTTAAAATAAAAATAAATTTCCTTATGCATCTTTCTATGCATAAATCAAAATTAATGAGGATAAATCTTTTGAAATAAAAATAAATTCCTTTATGCATCTTTCTATGCATAAAATCAAAATTAATGAGAATAACTCTTTTGAAATAAAAATAAATTTCCTTATGGATCTTTCTATGCATAAAATCAAAATTAATGAGAAAAACTCTTTTGAAATAAAAATAAATTTCTTTATGCATCTTTTTATGCATAAAATCAAAATTAATGAGAATAACTCTTATGAAATAAGAAAAAATTTCCTTATGCATCTTTCTATGCATAAAATCAAAATTAATGAGAATAACTCTTTTGAAATAAAAATGAATTCCCTTATGCATCTTTCTATGCATAAAATCAAAATTAATGAGAATAACTCTTTTAAAATAAAAATAAATTCCTTTATGCATCATTCTATCCATAAAATCAAAATTAATGAGAATAAGTCTTTTGAAATAAAAATAAATTCCTTTATGCATCTTTTTATGCATAAATTTAATTTTAATGAGAATAACACTTTTGAAATAAAAATAATTATTTTATGCATCTTTCTATGCATAAATTCAATTTTAATGGGAATGACACTTTTGAAATAAAAAAAAATCTTTTAGAATGCACAAACGGAAGGAATTACTCTTTTAGAATAACTAATGATAAACTCTAGTTCCACAAAATTTAAGAAAATTTTGCCATAACCTCCTTTGTATGGCTGATCATTTCTCAATTTTAACATTCAATTTATGACTTGAATTAATCCAATTTGAATTCTAATATATTTAATCTACTCCATTTTCTAAAAATCAAGAGAGTAAACAATGAAAAGAGTTTAATCAATCTTTTAATTAAACTTTCTAGGATTAAGAAGGGCTGAATTGTAAAGAAGAGAAGGGGGTGGCCTTTCCATCAAGGCATAGCATCAGATTTTAATTCAAACATTTACAAAGCATAAAATTTAAGAAAACCATAGATTTAAAATTCACAATAAGTAAGAATTAAGCTTACATGGAACTTGTAAGCTTTCCTTTGGCTTAAGGGATTGAGGGTTCTACTCTTGTTTGCAACAAGAGTGGCCACCAGTTCTTTTGGAGAGGATTTAGTCAAAAATAATTGAATTCAATATATTTGACTCTGGGGAGGAGTAGACTAATAGTGCATAAACACTATTAACCTTTTACAAAGGGGAAGGCTTCTATTTATAGAAAAAATGAGCCTCTAACCAAGCAAACTAATTCTAGAATTTTCCAGATCAGTTTGGTCAATTTTTGACCATTTTTGGATCAGTTTAGCTCACGTTTTGGATCTAGTTAAAACAGGAGAGGAGAGATGAAAATATCTCATTATTTGTGAGTTTAAAACTCATCCACACATGTGAAATAGGCGCCTCCTTTATGAGGGAAATTCCCCACACTGAGGTGAAAAATGCATCATTTTCTCTAAATATCTCTTCTTTCTTAACTAATAACCTTGTCCTTAGTCAACTCTTCATCTTATGTGAGTATTTACTCATTTTTGGGAGATTTTTCTTTTATTCTTTAATTTATCTCCTCCTTACAATTGGATTAATCTTATTGGTCCATAGGAACCTTAATCCAAAATTTTCAGAAAATCTGGACCCTCAGGCTAAGGTCCTTTTTACCTATTTTCAATTTATTTCAATTGCACACTGGAAAGTTCTTTTTGAATTTCTGTTTCAAGCGAAATCATTTTAATAAGAAGGGATATTTTTCCATCCAAAGATATCTAGAAACTGAATTATCTCTCTCTAGAATATTTTCTCTCTCTAGGCCAAAATAGATAGAAACAAGATCTGTTATTATTCTGAAAAGGGGATTGATTACAGGGGGGAAAACTGGACATCTTGAGGGGCTAGGGGAGGAATCTAACATCCTACCCCACTTAAAAAATGCGAGATGTCCTCATCTCGGAGGTGGAGTATGATCTCTTTCATCATCATCTTCTTCTTCTTCAATCACTTCCAGCGTTACTGCCTTGGAAGTGGCGACCGATTTGGGAACAACTCTCTTTGACTTCCCCTATTCTGAGGCAGAGGTCTTGCATTACTCTGGTTTGAAACTATGGGTTAGTTAGAGGGTCTACCTCTGGGATTTCCCCGATTTTGGTAGATAGAAACCTGATTACTCTGGAAGGAAGGAGCTGGAGTCTCGAATCTTGATCCGTGATTTCCCTGCCTTGAAAACCTTGATCCAAAAGGAGTTGGACAATCCATACTGCGATGTCCAAATCCTTGATAGTTATAGCATTTCACTCCCTTGTTCAAGGGTGGAACTTCTAAAGTTGAATTCCAGGGGATTGAGTTTCGGGAAAAGGACATTTTTTTCCATTCTGAAACTTCCCATATCCTGGGCTTGACCTTGACATCTCTTAGGCATGGAAGGTTGGAATCACCTTTTGGAACTAAAAACCTTTTGAAAGGTGATGGTGCTGGCTTTGGTGGGACCTTGACATCAAAGGCCTTGGAGAAATCCTTTGCCATCTGCACTGCTTTGGCCATGGAAACTGGCTTGGCGTTCTTCACCAAAATATTCAAAGGTTTGTTCAGTCCCCGAATGAACCTGGCCATCAGCTGTTCTTCATTTAGCGGTGGCGAGTATTTGAGGAGGAGAGCGAATGCTTGGTGATATACTTCAATAGTTCTACTCCCCTGGGTTAACTCTAAGAATTCGTTCATCTTTGTTTCCAAAAAGCCGCGAGGACAGAACCTTGTCCTTAGGTAAATTTTGAGATCATTCCATGTCTGGGTATTCCGATCCAGACCGTTTGTCTCGCAGTGGTTTCTCCAATGCCACACTAGCCGTTTCTACTATCTTCAGCCTTGTAAGAGCCATTTTGCTCTTCTCATTGTACCTGGTGACATCAAAGTACTCTTCCATTGCTTCGATCCACTTCTCCACAGCCTCACCCAAGTTTTCCCCTTCACCCTTGAAAGGTCCAGGCTACGAACTATGAAGAGTTTTACAAACATCCAAGTCGAGCTCTTCCTCATCGAGTTGGGGGTTATCATTCTACCACGACGACCTCGATCCATGTTCCTATCAATACAAAAAATCTTGTTAAGTCCCTTTATTTATGATTCAAATCCGATTTTTGATTCATCTCATTCTGGGATTCTTTAGATAGGTCGGTTCCCCACAAAATCGTGGGATAAAGATACTCGCATTATTGGATAACAATTCATTCAGAACATATCATTCATATCTTTAACACAATAATGGTCTATTAGATCGAAATTTCCATCTGAACAGTACTCTATGGGGGATTTCAATTTTATAGATTTTTAATTTGTCTTCCCTTAACTTGATCCACTGGGTTAAGAGTTAACAGTAGCAATCTGTCAGCATAATCCACTAATCTCATAGTGATTTGCTGAAGTCATTATCATCATTCTAGTTATGAACATCAACACAGGGACTCATCCCATTCATCCTCATTGTGGTTTTGCTCAGTTTATCGCTTTTCAACCAAAAATTCAAGAATCATCATTTTTCAATCAAAATCCAATTCAACTCATCAGTTCTCAATCAAAATTTTAAAATCATATCAACCACATGCGAATTCATCATCTGGATAGCATTTTAGCTTATGATTTCAAGATCTTAGATTTACTCATATATACTGCCCAGTAAAGAGCTGTAGTTATACCCTCGGTATATACGGGTAGTCACGGTCCTTGGAACTATAAGGTAAATACCATCATGTCTAGGCCTCAAGCAAGTCAGGAATTCCATACAATTGCAGTACTTCCATCTGAAGACCCAATTATCAAATTAAGAATTTCATTCTGAATATCAATTTGTATGAGTTTCATCACACAATTCCAATCTTTTACTGCTACTTCATGAATTTATGACATTTTTGGCTTCTCGATTGATCCACTTTAGCCAATTTGCTCTGATACTAGCTGTGAGATCCACCAACAGATCCATATAAAAGGACCATGGACTCATCCGTTTGAGGACCAGCAAGGTCAATCAACCAGATCCATGCCCGAATTCAGAAAACAACTCTTACTCCTTGTTCCAATATCTTCCACGACGCACGTGTGGTTATCGTCGAGGCGACCCAGAGCCCGAGCACTGTATGGTCAGCACTCTCTAGGATCCTTCGCACGTGTGGTTATCGTCGAGGCGACCCAATATCTTCCACGACGCACGTGTGGTTATTGTCGAGGCGACCCAGAGCCCGAGCACCGTATGGTCAGCACCCTCTAGGATCCTTCGTAGGTGACCTAGCGCTTCACTCATAGGCCGCTTCCTTGGTCCCTCATCCACGGTACTACCGAAAGCTCACCATTTTAATCGAGCCGAGGCTGGTCATCAAGACCTCTGCGGGCTGACCTTGCTATGCGAGATGTCCTCCATTGACTCTCCGTTAGTTGTTGCAACTTTACCAGCTAGGTCTTCTCGACCTTAATCATAAGACGGTCAAAACGCTTTCCCAACATTCTTGACATAAAATAGTCATTTAAAAACAGGCCATAAATACAGTTTTTATAATGAACTCTCGTCTTTCCACAATAATCAACATTACTTAATCCACATTCATTTCATATAAATTCCCATTCTCATTCAATCGCATCATTTTTCATCTCATCACTTCTTTCCTCAAATATCCTCATCAGATCTCATCCACTAGCATTTACCCATATCCACATCTCATCACATCATATTCATTCATATCTCATCCATTCATAATTTATCCGATTCGCATCACATCACATCTCGATTCACGTGACATCTCATCACATCATATTCATTCACATCTCATCCATTCATAATTTATCCGATTCGCATGACATCACATCACATCTCGATTCACATGACATCACATCCATTCTCATCCCATATCATTCATTCACATCTCGATTCACATGACATCACATCCATTCACATCCCATATCATTCATTCACATCCCGATTCACATGACATTACTTCCATTCACATCTCGATTCACATGACATCACTTCTATGCATAAAATCAAAATTAATGAGAATAACTCTTTTAAAATAAAAATAAATTCCTTTATGCATCTTTCTATGCATAAAATCAAAATTAATGAGAATAACTCTTTTGAAATAAAAAAAAATCCCTTATGCATCTTTCTATGCATAAAATCAAAATTAATGAGAATAACTCTTTTGAATTAAAAATAAAATCCCTTATGCATCTTTCTATGCATAAAATCAAAATTAATGAGAATAACTCTTTTGAAATAAAAATAAATTCCCTTATGCATCTTTCTATGCATAAAATCAAAATTAATGAGAATAACTCTTTTGAAATGAAAATAAATTCCCTTATGTATCTTTCTATGCATAAAATCAAAATTAATGAGAATAACTCTTTTGAAATAGAAATAAATTCCTTTATGCATTTTTCTATGCATAAATCAAAATCAATGAGAATAACTCTTTTGATATAGAAATAAATTCCCTTATGCATCTTTCTATGCATTAAATAAAAATTAATGAGAATAACTTTTGAATTAAAAATAAATTCCCTTATGCATCTTTCTATGCATAAAATCAAAATTAATGAGAATAACTCTTTTGAAATAAAAATAAATTCCCTTATGCATCTTTCTATGCATAAAATCAAAATTAATGAGAATAACTCTTTTGAATTAAAAATAAATTCCCTTATGCATCTTTCTATGCATAAAATCAAAATTAATGAGAATAACTCTTTTGATATAAAAATAAATTTCCTTATGCATATTTCTATGCATAAAATCAAAATTAATGAGAATAACTCTTTTGAAATAAAAATAAATTTTCCTTATGCATCTTTCTGTGCATAAAGTTAAAATTAATGAGAATAACTCTTTTGAAATAAAAATGAATTCCCTTATGCATCTTTCTATGCATAAAATCAAAATTAATGAGAATAACTCTTTTGAAATAAAAATAAATTCCTTTATGCATCTTTCTATGCATAAAATCAAAATTAATGAGAATAACTCTTTTGAAATAAAAATAAATTTCCTTATGCATCATTCTATGCATAAAATCAAAATTAATGAGAATAACTCTTTTGAAATAAAAATAAATTTCTTTATGCATCATTCTATGCATAAAATTAAAATTAATGAGAATAACTCTTTTGAAATAAAAATAAATTTTCTTATGCATATTTATATGCATAAAATATCAATTAATGAGAATAACTCTTTTGAAATGAAAATAAATTTCCTTATGCATCTTTCTATGCATAAAATCAAAATTAATGAGAATAACTCTTTTGAAATAAAAGTAAATTTCCTTATGCATCTTTCTATGCATAAAATCAAAATTAATGAGAATAACTCTTTTAAAATAAAAATAAATTCCTTTATGCATCTTTCTATGCATAAAATCAAAATTAATGAGAATAAGTCTTTTAAAATAAGAATAAATTCCTTTATGCATCTTTCTATGCATAAATTCAATTTTAATGGGAATAACACTTTTGAAATAAAAATAATTCTTTTATGCATCTTTCTATACATAAATTCAATTTTAATGAGAATGACACTTTTGAAATAAAAACAAATCTTTTAGAATGCACAAATGGAAGGAATTACTCTTTTAGAATAACCTAATGATAAACTCTAGTTTCACAAAATTTAAGAAAATTTTGCCATAACCTCCTTTGTATAGCTGACCATTTCTCAATTTTAACATTCAATTTATGACTTGAATTAATCCAATTTGAATTTCAATATCTCTAATCTACTCCATTTTCTAAAAATCAAGAGTGAAAAGAGTTTAATCAATATTTTAATTAAACTTTCTAGAATTAAGAAGGGCTGAATTGTAAAGAAGAGAAGGGGGTGGCCTTTCCACAAGGCATAGCATCAGATTTTAATTCAAACATTTACAAAGCATAAAATTTAAGAAAACCATAGATTTAAAATTCACAATAAGTAAGAATTAAGCTTACATATGGAACTTGTAAGCTTTCCTTTGGCTTGAGGGATTGAGAGTTCTACTCTTGTTTGCAACAAGAGTGGCCACCAGTTCTTCTGGAGAGGATTTAGTCAAAAACAATTGAATTATCAATGTATTTGACTCTGGGGAGGAGTAGAGTAACAGTGCATAAATACTATTAACCTTTTACAAAGGGGGAGGCTTCTATTTATAGGAAAAAATGAGCCTAAACAAGCAAGCTGATTCTAGAATTTTTCAGATTAGTTTGGTCAATTTTTGACCATTTTTGGGTCAGCTTAGCTCACTTTTTGGATCTAGTTGAAACAGGAGAGAGGAGAGATGAAAATATCTCATTATTTGTGAGTTTAAAACTCATCCACACATGTGAAATAGGTGCCTCCTTCATGAGGGGAATTCCCCACATTGAGGTGTCAAAAATGCATCATTTCCTCTAAATATCTCTTCATTCTTAACTAATAAACCTTGTCCTTAGTCAACTCTTCATCTTATGTGAGTATTTACTCATTTTTGGGGGATTTTTCTTTTATTCTTCAATTTATCTCCTCCCTACAATTGGATTAATCTTATTGGTCCATAGGAACCTTAATCCAAAATTTTTAAAAAATCTGGACCCTCAGGCGGCTAAGGTTCTTTTTACCTATTTTCAATTTATTTCAATTGCACACTGGAAAGTTCTTTTTGAATTTCTGTTTCAGAAAAAATCATTTTAATAAGAAGGGATATTTTTTCATCCAAAGATATCTAGAAACTGAATTATCTCTCTCTAGAAAATTTTCTCTCTCTAGGCCAAAACTGATAGAAACAAGTCATTATTCTGAAAAGGGGATTGATTATAGGGGGAGAAACTGGACATCTTGAGGGCCTGGGGGAGGAATCTTACAAATTATTGAATTTGATTTCTATGCATAGAAAGGTGCATAATGGAAAATTTTTATTATAAAAGTGTTATTTTTATTGAATTTAATTTCTATGCATAGAAAGATGCATAATGAAATTTTTTTTATTATAAAAGTGGTATTTTATTGAATTTAATTTCTATGCATAGAAAGATGCATAATGGAAAATTTTTAATTATAAAAGTGTTATTTTTATTGAATTTAATTTCTATGCATAGAAAGATGCATAATGGAATTTTTTTAATTATAAAAGTGTTATTTTCATTGAATTTAATTTCTATGCATAGAAAGATGCATAATGGAATTTTTTTAATTATAAAAGTGTTATTTTCATTGAATTTAATTTCAGTGCATAAAAAGATGCATAATGGGAAATTTTTTTCATTTATAAAAGTGTCATTTTTATTAAAATTGATTTTTATGCATAGAAAGATGCATAAAGGAATTTTTTTAATTTAAAAGTGTTATTCTTATTAAATTTGATCTTATGCATAAATAGATGAATAAAAGGATTTTCTTTTATATAAAAGTGTTATTCCCATTGAAGTTGATTTTTATGCATAAATAGATGCATAAAGATTTTTTTTATCAAAATTAGAATTCTATTTAATTCTATTGTTAATTTCTATGAGTATTTGATAAATGAATAAGTAAATACTCTAAGAGAGAAATTTCTAACGTTTTATATTCACACAGATTGTAAAGAGAAAATTCAGAAAATCTATTGAGATCGAAATATTCAGATAAGTGATTAATTTATCCTCATTGAAATTTGTAACTAATTTAGAAATCAGTTAAGTGAATATTCAAAGAAAGAAATTCAATAAATTAGTAACTGAATTATCAATCCTTTTTGAGAAAGATAGTTCAGGAAAAATCCTATGAGACTCGAACCCTGAATGAGACTATGACCAAGACCAAACTCTTTCGTTAGTTTCGAGGAAAGAAGATTTGACCAGTTTAGAAAAATACACTCAAATCTCCCGCCAAATCTGAATCTAAGTTTGAGACCCTTCAAATTGATCTATGGATCAAGTTTACAGAATTCGAGGAATTCTGTTATGGAATTCAAAATTATGATCAAGAAGTTTTGGGGATACTGATTCAAGAAATACTCCTTGTATTCAAATGAAAATCAAACTGAAAACTTGCATAGAAACCCTGTTTTCTTAAAAGGCTGTCTTACGCCACCAGAATGCTAGAGGGAGCATTTGGTATGAGTTTTTCTAAGGGAAGTTCGGTTGCAATACAACTGGCGGGGAGTGTTCAAAGGACAGCTCACGCGGCAAAGCCTGCCCAGGCCTTGACGAGCCTCAGTGTACGTTTAAAATGGTGTGCTTCCAGTACGATGGACCGGGGCCGACGAAGCGGTCCCTGAGTGAAGTGCCAGGACACCTAAGGAGGATCATGGAGGGTTCTAACCAGGCGATGCACGGGCTCGCGGTGCCTAGGACACCCATGCATATGTCGTGGAAGATATGTATGATGGACGAATGGTTATTGTAATCTGTTTTTACTGGATCTCGTTGTGCTGACCATCTGGTCTCAACGGCGGAGAGTCCAGAGTGACTCTATTTTTTTTGAGAAATAAGGGACTGGATGGAAATTTTGAGTTATGACATTTGTAACCAATAACTATTTGTTAATGGATTGTTTTATAAGTTAAAGTTTTAAAGAGGAGTGTGTGTGTATCTGTATTCAAAAGCAAAATTTAAGAAAGGCATTCATTTATGGGTGGGTGAGTAATTGTCTGGTTCTACCGATTCCAGTGGTGGTTGGGTGGTGGCTAACCCATGGGCTGGATGGGGTTAGGCTGGAATTAGTGGAGTTTTAATAATGAAATTGAAATAATAGGATGCGCTTAGAATTTGAGTAGTTAAATAAAAACCTGAAGACTTTCTCAAATAATTAGATCAACGGCTGTGCCTGATTTCAGTTAGGAAAAAAGTGTTGATTTCTTTAAGTTAAGTCTACAATAGTTTTCCTTCTATCTAGTTTAATCAGGTGAGAGATAGTTTAGTTCTCTTGACCCCGTTAGAAAATTCGTTAAATTCGTTAAGAAAATAAAAAGGTGGAATTGTCCCTGTTTTTTGGGCAAGAGAATTTTTCTTGGTTTCGGTTTCAGAATGACCACCAGATTAGTCTTGTGTTTGAACATTCGTGGGCGAGGCCCCGAGTGGGAAACCCTACCATGCGCAAGAGGAAGCTACTTCCGCTGTGCTAACAACTGGGAATCCGGTGTGCGGAGGGGCAGAGGGGTCTCATAGCTAGTATCAGAGAGCTGATGTAAACTTATGAAACATCAGCAGAAATTGCCTAAAATTTTAAAGTAAATCTGGGAAATAATGTTTTCACTTACTAAGATTATGTTTGAAATGAATTCATAAATTGAAAACTCATAAATCGAACTGGATTTTTAGATGGATACCCCAAATCTATCTAGCATTCCTAGACTCTCCCAGAGTCAGGATATGATCGCCTTTGCCTTCGAAAATCTCATCAACTCCGCTATAACCCGAGAAAGCAGAGTGAGACTCGCTCGTCACTTTGAGGATCTATACTTTCCTGATCCAGTAGAGCGACATCAGCATATGTGGTTCTCTGGAGGGTGAAGTATTAACGTTAATACCAATTAGCATCAAAGACTCAGACAGAATATCTCGCTAGCCATGATCTTGATAAGGCTAGGAGTTATTCATTATGTCCAACTCTTAATCATTCACCCCAGAATTTTAGAGTTTCTTGCTAAATTTTTAGACTTCTGAGCCGCTTTATTCCTAGGAGCAGAATTATAGCACCATTATCAGTGATGAATCATGTATATCATAGCATGTCTCCATCGCAGTATTGCCTTTTTATGCATACGTGATTAAGGCAGTGACTTTGGAGCCGAGACGCTCTATGTATATATTAAAAACTTTTGATAGTAAATGATGTTTTGCAAAAGATGTCAAATTGTTTTCGTCTGATTGTGAATATTGGTTAATAAAATTATCAAAGTGAATCTTGTTTTTAAGAATTATGATGGAATATTTATTTGTTTAAGAAATAAATCTCAAAAATTAAATAGTCATATCTGATGTCAAAGTTAAGTTGACAAAAATCTCATTTTATCAGAATCATGAGGTGCGCGACCCGTGGTAGGTAGCCATATCCTCTTACCGCCGATGATAAAGAGTTAGATCCGGACGTTCATAAAGCCCCACACCGATCACAACCTGGTCCATTCAAGGGTGAAGGGGAACAGTTAGAAGAAACAATGGAAAATTGGATCGAGGTAATGGAAGAATATTTTGATGTAACCGATTATAATGAGAGGAGCAGGATGGCTCTCGCCAGATTGAAAATTATGGAAACGGCCAGGGTCACATGGAGGAACCATCGCAATACAAACCATCTCGACCAAAATACCCAGACCTGGTCAAATCTTAAAGCGTACCTTAGGAAGAGGTTCTATCCTCCGGGCTTCCTGGAAACCAAAATGAATGAGTTCTAGAACTGAAGTAAGATAGTCGGACAATTGAAGAATACCATCAAGCATTTGCCCTTCTCCTCAAATATTCTCCACTTTTGGATGAAGAGCAGCTGATGGCCAGATTCATTTGAGGGATGAACAAGCCATTAGACACTTTAGTGAAAAATGCCAAACCAGTCTCAATGGCAGAAGCTCTCAGAATGGCAAAGGACTTTGCCAAAGCATTTGTTGTTAAGGTCCACCAAAGCCTGCACCCTCAAACTTTAAAAGGTTCCAAACCTTGGGAAGTGCTTCAAACTTTCCACCCCCAAAAAGGCAGTAAGGCCCTAACCAGAATCAAGATGCTGGGAGATTCAGAAGTGAGGGAAGACCCTTTCCTCATCAGAACACTTTCTCTGGGAACCCCACCTTTTTCAAGGACTCAGAGGGATGAGCTTAGAAGTGAGAACAGGTGTTTTGGGTGTCAAGGTTTCGATCACCAGCTTAAAGATTGCCCGACTCGTGCCATGTCAAGAGGACAGGGAAGTCAAGGACCCAGAGTGTAGAGACGAGTCCCTTCGTATCAGTCAAATCAGCGTCCGTCTCGTCAAAATCAGGGCAATCCCAGGAGGAATCCAGCTCAGCCATCTGTCTCTGTTCAGAGTAATCTCAGAACTCCCTCCAAAGAGAAAGAGTTCCATCCTAATATCTGCAGTAGTCAGCCAGAGCAGTTACGATATAGCAGAAGTAGTGGAAGAGGAAAGAGGTCAGATTTATGTCGCAATTGAAAACCAAGGGCCAAATGTCACTTCTTCGTCATCCATACTCCAGCTGAGTATAAGGGTAAGTCATTTAAGCTTTTGATTGATTCAGGCAGTACTCATTCATTTATTTCCCCAGGATGCTTGCGTAAGCTAGTCTTAGAACAGAAATCAGGGAAACCTATGCAAGTTGAATTGGCCAGTGGGAAGATTCTTTTCACTCACCCCATGAGACAGATCGTATTCAGTTTAATCTAGATGGGAATGTAATTGACTGCCAGTTTAGAGTCTTACCTTTGGGAGTTTTCGACGGAATCCTTGGAATGGATTGGCTCCACTCAAATCAAGCTGACATTCACTATCACAATGGAACCATTTCCTTCTGTGACCTTCATGGGAACAAAGTTCAAGGAACTGGAATTTTCAGATCCCTAGATCTGCAATTAGTAAAAGCTTCTAAATTATTGAAAGGACTTAGAAAGAAGCAACTCATTTATGTTGTCAAAATAAATCCAATAGACACAAAGTTAAAAGCTAAAGAACCAGAACGGTTAAGTGAGTATAATGATTTATTCCCTGCAGAGCTAACTGAGATGCCTCCGATTCGAGAAGTAGATCATGTGATAGAATTAACCCCCAGTGGCCCAGCGCTCGTACAAAATGCCAGTCCATGAAGCCATTGAACTCAAGGAACAGCTTAGGCACCGATTCGAGAAGTAGATCATGTGATAGAATTAACCCCCGCCGGAGCTCAGCCAGTGGCCCAGCGCTCGTACAAAATGCCAGTCCATGAAGCCATTGAACTCAAGGAACAGCTTAGGCAGTTGTTAGAACAAGGGTTTATAAGACCCAGTGTTTCACCTTATGGAGCGCTAGTTCTCTTTCAGAAAAAAAAGGATGAAACGCTAAGACTCTGTGTGGATTACAGAGGTCTCAATCAGCTGTGACAGTTAAGAATAAATATCCTATCCCTAGAATTGATGAGCTTCTAGACAGGCTAAGTGGAGCCCAGATCTTCACAAAGATAGATCTCAAATCAGGGTATTATCAGATCAGGATTAATGTGAGCAAGATATCCCGAGACAGCCATCAATACTCGCTATGGGCACTATGAATTTACAGTCATGCCATTTGGATTGACAAATGCCCCAGCTACATTCAATCGCCTAATGCAAGACATTCTCAGGGAATACTTGGATGATTTTGTTCTTGTTTTCTTTGTTGATAATATTCTGATTTACTCAAAGAATGTAGCCGACCATGCTCACGTCCGAAAAGTTCTTGAGATTCTAAGGAAGATCGATGGTCAAACAGAAAGGGCGAATCAAGTAATCGAAGATATACTTTGGTCATGCTGTGGTGGCAGGGAACCCAAGAAGTGGCTAAGCTATTTGCACCTAGTCGAGTTTGCCTACAATGCTTCTTATCACCGAAGTATCGGGATGAGCCCTTTCAAAGCTCTGTATGGACAAGACTACCTAACACCATTAACTTGGTCCGACCCATTGATTAGGGTGGTCAAGATGTCCAAACAGATGCTTGACGACATGGAGCAGCAAATGTAGTCAATCCGCAAAGATATAAAAGTTGCCCAGGATAGACATAAGCTGTATGCAGATAAGAAGAGGTTAGACATAAAATTCAAAGAAGCAGATATGGTCTTCATTCGAGTACACCCCAAAAGAAGTTCTCTATCTCTTGGGAAGTACAAGAAGTTATCCCCTAGATACTGTGGGCCATATCTGATTTCAAAGGAAGTAGGTGACTTAGTCTATGAACTTCTTCTGCCTCCTCATCTCAAAGTACATAATGTATTTCATGTCAGCCTACTTAAGAAGTATGTACCAAGCCCGAATCATGTGCTTAATGATGAACTCTTAACTTCTTCAACCCAAGGGCTGATGGAACTCTAACCTGAAGAAATCCTTAATGTTCGAGAAAAGGTTCTCAGGAATAGAATTCTAAGAGAATTATTAGTCAAATGGAAGTTCTATTCTTTTGAAGACGCCACTTGGGAAAAAGAAGCCGAACTCATGCGAGATTACCCCTAGTTTGCGAGATGAGTACATCTCACGTTTTTCAAGTGGGAGAGGCTGTAAGATTCCTCCCCAGCCCCTCAAGATGTCCAGTTTCTTCCCTTATAATCAATCCCCTTTTCAGAATAATAAAAGATCTTGTTTCTACCTATTTGACCTAGAGAGAGAAAATACTCTAGAGAGAGGTAATTCAGTTTTTAGATATCTTTGGATGGAAAAATATCCTTTCTTATTAAAATAAATTCCCCCAAAATAGAAGTTTAAAAAGAAATTCCTAAGGTGCATTAGAAATAAATTATAATCTACTCAAAAGACCTTAGCCTAAGGGTCCAGATTTTTTAAAATTTTTGGATTAAGATTCTAATTGACCAATAAGATTAATCCAAATGTAGGGAGGAGGAGATAAATTGAAGAATAAAAGAAAAACCCCCCAAAAATGAGTAAATACTCACATAAGATGAAGAGTGGACTAAGGACCAAAGAAAACATAAAAAAAACTGAATTTCGATACCTCAGAGTGGGGGATCTCCCCTCATGAAGGAGGCACCTTTTTTCTCATCTCATTACCCCCCAATTTTAAATCAATTAAATGAGATATTTCATCTCTCCTCTCTCCTATTTCAAGTCTAGTTCCAAAAAGTAAGCTGAACTAACCCAAAAATGGTCAAAAATTGACCAAACTGATCTGGAAAATTCTAGAATCAGTTTGCTTGGTTTAAGGCTCACTTTTTCCTATAAATAGAAGCCTCCTCCTTTGTAAAAGCTTAATGGTGTTTATGCACTGTTACTCTACTCCTATACCTAGAGCCATTTACATTGAATTTTTTTGATAATTCAATTGTTTTTGGCTTAATCCTCTCCAAAGTAATTGGTGGCCACTCTTGCTTCAAACAAGAGTAGAACCCTCAATCCCTCAAGCCAAAGGAAAGCTTACAACTCCATGTAAGCTAAATTTTCTTACTTTTTAATTTTAAATCTATGGTTTTCTTGATTTTCTTATTTTATAGTTGATTAAAGTAAATTCTAATGCTATGCCTTGATGAAAAGGCCACCCCCCTTCTCTTCTTTACAGTTCAGCCTTTCTTTATCCTAGAATGATTAACAAAAAGATTAATTAAACTTTTCTTATTGTTTACTCTCTTGGAAATTGAAAATTGTGTAGATTAGAGTCCTATACATATGATTGGGGTTAATTTAAGTTGAAAATAGAATGATAAAAATGAGAAATGGTCAGCCATATAAAGGAGGTTATGGCAAAATTTTCTAGAATTTTGTGGAAAAGAAAGTTTATTTTTATGTTACTCCAAAAGAGTAATTCCCACTGTTTGTGCATTCTAAAAGAAATATTTGAATTTACTCCATGTATATATTCACCTATGAATATGTATGGACATCACTGATATTAATTATTGAATTTAATTTCTATGCATAGAAAGGTGCATAATGAAAAATTTTTATTATAAAAGTGTTATTTTCATTGAATTTAATTTCTATGCATAGAAAGATGCATAATAGATTTTTTTTATTGTAAAAGTGTTATTTTCATTGAATTTAATTTCTATGCATAGAAAGATACATAATGGAAATTTTTGTATTATAAAAGTGTTATTTTCATTGAATTTAATTTCTATGCATAGAAAGATGCATAATGGAATTTTTTTAATTATAAAAGTGTTATTTTCATTGAATTTAATTTCTATGCATAGAAAGATGCATAATGGAAATTTTTTAATTATAAAAGTGTTATTTTCATTGAATTTAATTTCTATGCATAAAAAGATGCATAATGGGAATTTTTTTATTATTATAAAAGTATTATTTTCATTAAAATTGATTTTTATGCATAGAAAGATGCATAAAGAAATTTTTTTAATTTAAAAGTGTTATTCCTATTAAATTTGATTTTATACATAAATAGATGCATAAAAGGATTTTCTTTTATATAAAAGTGTTATTCCCATTGAAGTTGATTTTTATGCATAAATAGATGCATAAAGAATTTTTATTATTATCAAAATTAGAATTCTCTTTAATTCTATGTTTAATTTCTATGAGTATTTGATAAATGAATAAGTAAGTACTCTAAGAGAGAAATTTCTATCGTTTTATATTCACACGGATTGTAAAGAGAAAATTCAAGAAATCTATCGAGATCGAAATATTCAGATAAGTGATTAACTTATTCCTCATCGAAATTTGTAACTAATTTAGAAATTAGTTAAGTGAATATTCAAAGAAAGAAATTCAATAAATTAGTAACTGAATTATCAATCCTTTTTGAGAAAGATAATTCAGGAAAAACCCTATCAGACTCGAACCCTGAATCAGACTTAGACTAAGACCAAACTCTTTCGTTTGTTTCGAGGAAAGAAGCTGTGACCAATTTAGAAAAATACACTCAAATCTCTCGCCAAATCTGAATCTAAGCTTGAGACCCTTCGAATTGATCTGTGGATCAAGGTTATAGAATTTAAGGAATTCTGTTATGGAATTCTGAATTACGATCAAGAAGATTTGGGGATACTGATTCAAGAAATACTCCTTGTATTCAAATGAAAATCAAACTTAAAACTTGCATAGAAATCTTGTTTTCTTAAAAGGCTGTCTTATGCAGAATGCTGGAGGGAACATTTGGTATGTGTTTTTCTAAGGGAAGTTTGGTTGGTTGTTGTAATAGGTGGCAAGGAGTGTTCAAAGGACAGCTCACGTGGTAAAGCCTTGACTAGCCTTGGTACGATTAAAATGGTGCGCTTCCGGTATGATGGACAAGGGCTGACAAAGTGGTCCCTGAGAGTGAAGTGCCAGGACACCTAAGGAGGATCATGGAGGGTTCTGACCAGGCGATGCATGGGCTCGCGGTGCTTAGGACACCCATGCGTATGTCGTTGAAGATATGTATGATGGATGAATGATTATTGTAATCTGTTACTGGATCTCGTTTGGCTGACCAGCTGGTCTCAACGGAGAGTCCAGAGTGACTATTTTTTTTGAGGAATAAGGGACTGGATGGAAATTTTGAGTTATGACATTTGTAACCTTGTCAATGGATTGTTTTATAAGTTAAAGTTTAAAGAGGAGTGTGTGGGTATCTGTATTCAAAAGAAAAAGTTAAGAAAGGCATTCAATTATGGGTGGGTGAGTAATTGACTAGTTCTACCGATTCCAGTGGTTGGGTGGTGGCTAACCCATGGGCCGGATGGGGTTAGGCTGGAATCAGTGGAGTTTTAATAATGAAATTGATGAGGGCCTTCACTCTTTGACTTAGAGCGTCTATGGCCTGGTTTTCTTTGCCCGGTTGAAACTTGATTTCAAAAGTGAACTCTTATAGAAATTCAACCCAACCTCTTTGTTGCATATTGAGTCTGATTGGGTCAATATCCACTTGAGAATTTGATGGTTGGTGACGAGCTCAAATATATGTCCTAGCAGATAGTGTTGCCACTTTTTGAGTGCATGAACCACTATTAACAGCTCTAGATCATGGGTTGGATAATTTTTCTCATGGATCCTAAGCTGACAAGATTCATATGCTATGGGTTGACTTTCTTGCTTGCAAGCATCTACTATTACTTCAAAGGTCTTCTCAAAATCTGGAAGCCTAAGGACCCTAAGCTGACATGATAATTTTTCTCATGGATCCTAAGCTGACAAGATTCATATGATATGGGTTGACTTTCTTGCTAGCATCTACTATTACCTCAAAGGTCTTCTCAAAATGGAAGCCTAAGGACTGGTTCACTAGCTAGAATCTCCTTCAACTTGTTGAAGGCAAGATCTCTTCTTTTTGACCATGTTAAAGGCTCTTTGTTAATGAGTTTGGTGAGAGGTCTTGCAATGAATTCATAGTTTTTGATGAATATTCTGCACCACCTTGTGAGACCAAGGAATCCCCAAACTTCTGACATGGTCTTGGAATTCGCCACAACAACTGACCACGGCTTCAATCTTAGCTAGATCTAGGGAGAGACCATCTTTAGAGACAATGAATCCTAGATAGTAGGCAAATTTTTCTACAAAAAATGAGCATTTGCTATGCTTGGCAAATAGTTGAGCTTTAAGGATTTCTAGGACATGAATGTAAGATTCCTCCCCCGACCCCCTTTCTTGATGTCTAGTATCTTCCCCTGTAATCAATCCCTCTTCAGAAATATAAAGACCTTGTTTCTAACTGTTTTAACCTAGAGAGAGAAAATATTCTAGAGAGAGAATATTCAGATTATGAATATTTTTGGATAGAAAAATAACTCATCTTATTAAAATAAGTTCCCCTGAAACAGAAATTCAAAAAGAATTTTCCAATGTGCAATTGGAATTAATTGGAAATAGGTATAAAGAACCTTAGTCTAAGGGTCTAAATTTTCAGAAATCTTTAGACTATGGTCCAATTAAGGTTCCTATGGGCCAATAGCATCAATACATGTGTAGGGAGGAGATAAATCCAATTTGTAAAAAGAAAATATCCAAAAATGAGTAAATGTTCACATAAGGTGAAGAGTTGAAAATGTACAAGGTTTATTAGTAAAAAAAACACATATGTAAGGAAGGGGAGTTCTTTAAAGGAGGTGCATATTTCACATAAGATGAAGAGTTGAAAATGTACAAGGTTTATTAGTTTAAAAAAAAAACTATGACACATATGTAAGGAAGAGGAGTTCTTTAAAGGAGGTGCATATTTCACATAAGATGAAGAGTTGAAAATGTACAAGGGTTATTAATAAAAAACTATGAGCAATATTAAAAATATGAGATATTTTGGGAAACTATGACACATATGTAAGGAAGAGGAGTTCTTTAAAGGAGGTGCATATTTCACATAAGATGAAGAGTTGAAAATGTACAAGGGTTATTAATAAAAAACTATGAGCAATATTAAAAATATGAGATATTTTGGGAATAATGATTTTATTATGACACATATGTAAGGAAGGGGAGTCCCTTAAATGCTCACATAAGATGAAGAGTTGAAAATGTACAAGGCTTATTAGTAAAAAACTATGAGCAATATTAAAATGATTCCATTATGACACATATGTAAGGAAGGGGAATTCTTTAAAGGAGGTGCATATTTCACATGCTTGAATGAGTTTTAAACTCATAAAAATTAAGATATTTCATCTCTCCTCTCTCCTCATTCAAGTCTAGTTCCAAAAAGTTAGCTTAATTGACCTAAAAATGGTCAAAAAGTGACCAAACTGACTTGAAAAATTCTAGAATCGGTTTGTTTGGTTAGGAGCTCAAATTTTCCTATAAATAGAAGCCTCCCCTTGTTGAAAAAGATATAGTCTCTTATGCTTTGTTACTCTACTCCACCTAAGCCAAATTAGATAGTCTCTTATGCTTTGTTACTCTACTCCACCTAAGCCAAAATATATAGTCTCTTATGCTTGTTACTCTACTCCACCTAAGCCAAATTAGATAGTGTCTTATGCTTTGTTACTCTACTCCACCTAAGCCAAAATATATAGTGTCTTATGCCTTGTTACTCTACTCTACCTAAGCCAAGAACTGTGAATTCTTTAATAATTCACTAGTTTTTGATACTTCTTTCTTCTTCAATCTCCATTGGTGGCTCCATCAACATACTAAACCAATTGATTGGTTGGGGGCCTCTACCGTGAACAAAGAATCAAGCAAATTATAAGATAAGTATAGTGAATTACGATCTTTTCTATAAATTCTCAATGTTTCTCTCTTCTCAACCCCTCTCAAGCTTGATAAGTTTAATTGGTATGGTTTTTTAAATGCTATTGAAGTTAATTGGTGAATAGTAGTGAAGAGTTACATAATTTAATAAATGCTATAGAAGTTAATTTTCATTTATGTTAAATTCTAATGGTTTTTATAATTTCTCTCTCTCACTCAAGAAATGGTCATACTCATGACCCATTCTTAATCCAAATGAAGCTTTTCATAAAGCTTTTCCTTAATCCAAGATTAAGCTATGCTTGAGGCCAAATTAATGGCTTTTTGCTATGCTTTTAGTTTATGCACATTGATGATTCAATCCATTATGGATTGATGACCCAATTAGAGACCATTCTAATTGTTTTCTTAATGATCCAATTAGAGACCATTATGGATTGATGATCCAATTAGAGACCATTCTAATTGTTTTCTTAATGATCCAATTAGAGACCATTATGGATTGATGATCCAATTAGAGACCATTCTAATTATTTCTTTAATAATGAGCCTTATCTCTTAGAAAAAAATTGAGATTTATCAGTCATAGTAGCGGAGCTATGGCAAAATTTTTATAGAAATTACGCATAAAATAATTTCATAAAAAGAGGACTTCCTACCATATTCTAGGAACTATCATCCTAGATTAATTAAAAGAATTTTATTATGCATGGAGATGTGGATGTTTGCATGTAGATGTAGATGTATGGATATGAGTGTGAATGTGGAGGTGGATGTATGCATGGAGATGTGGATGTATGCATGTAGAAGTAGATGTATAGATGAGGATGTAAATAGAAGTAGATGTATAGATGAGGATGTAAATAGAGATGTGGATGGATGCATGTAGATGTAGATGTATAGATGTAGATGTGAATGGAGATGTAGATGTATGCATGTAGATGTAGATGTATAGATGTGGATGTGGATGTATGCATGTAGATGTGGATGTATGCATGTAGATGTAGATGTATAGATGTAGATGTGGATGTGGAGGTGGATGGATGCATGTAGATGTAGATGTATAGATGTAGATGGGAATGGAGATATGGATGTATGCATGTAGATGTAGATGTATAGATGTACATGTGGATGTGGAGGTGGATGGATGCATGTAGATGTAGATGTATAGATGTAGATGTGAATGGAGATGTGGATGTATGCATGTAGATGTAGGTGTATAGATGTAGATGTGGATGTAAAGGTGGATGTATGCATGTAGATGTAGATGTATAGATGTGGATGTGAATGTGGAGGTGGATGTATGCATATAGATGTAGATGTATGGAGGTGAATGTGAATGTGGATGTGGATGTATACATAGAGATGTAGAAGTATGCATGTAGATGTGAATGTACGCATATAGATGTGGATGTATGGATGTGAATGTACGATATGTGATGTGAGGGAATCTGAAGTGATGAGATGGAAATGATGTGATGGGATGAGTATACATATAAATGGAATATGGAATAAGTAATGTAGATTGATGAGGGATAATGTGGAAAAATGAAAGTTAAAATAGAAATTGTGTTGTAAACTGTTTGTAAATACTGTTTGTAAATGCTGTTTGTAAATGATTGTTTTATGTCAAGAATGCTGGGGGGAGCATTTTGACCGTCTTGTGATTAAAGTCGTGATGGTAAAGTTACAACTGCTGACGGGGAGTCAATGAAGGACGTCTCGCGTAGCAAGGTCGGCCGAGGTCTTGACCAGCCTCGGTGCGATTAAAATGGTGAGCTTCCGGTACGGTGGATGAGGGGCCAAGGAAGCGGCCTATGCGTGAAGCGCTAGGTTACCTGCGAAGGATCCTAGAGGGTGCTGACCATACGGTGCTCGGGCTCTGGGTTGCCTAGGATACCCACGCGTGCGTCGAGGAAGATATTGGAACAGAGTTGGAGTTGTTTTCTGAAATCGAGCATGGATCTGGTTGATTGACCTTGCTGGTCTTCAATGGATGAGTCCATGGCTCCTTATATGGATCTGTTGGTTGATCTTGCTGATCTTCAACGAGAGTCCATCTTGTTAAGTGATTATATTGCCAAGTATTATGGGCTAGGAACTATCGAAACGGCTCCTGAGCGTTCTAGTTGCCAATGATGCCATAGATACTCTGATGAAGGAATGATGGAAAATTAAGAATCAATTGGATAAATTGGAAGATGGTGATCAATGATACTATGGTTTTATTAAAGGATTGTTTTAAACTGGTTGAATCTGGTTGAAAAAGGCAATTTCATTTTGGGTGTGTGAGTGGTGTGACTAGTTTTATTTTGCATGAACATCCGGCTAGGGGGCCTTGGAACTCTTTTCCTTGGTACCCGGGACAAAACCTAACCAAATTTTTAATTGGATCCCATCACTACAGTGGTTGGGCGGTTGGCTAACCCATGGGATTGGATGGGGTTAGGCTGGACTGATGGATCCGTAAATCGAGACTCAAACTTTTGTTTTTACGATAGAAAAAAAAAAATCCCGGACAGTAACTGTTCTATGGATAGGAATCAACGGCTGTGCCTCTTAAATGGGAAAAAAAGCGTTGATCCCAATGATCCAAGTGCAAGTTTCTTCCTTGAACTGACTAAGTATCTTATAGATGTAATTGGATCATCTCGATCAGAAATGATCTTGACTACGTTAGAGTAAAAAGTTATCCTGGTGGAATCGCCCGTGCTTCCGGTTAAGAAAGTTTTTCCAGGTTCGGTTTTGGAACAACCGACGGATTAGTCTCTTATCCGGATATCCGTGGGCGAGGCCCCGAGTGTGGGACCCCTGTCCCGCGCGAGAAGCGCTACTTCCGCTGCCAGTACCTGAATCCGTTGCTCGGTGGGAACAGGGATCTTACAGTTGGTATCAGAGCATTTGGTTAATAAAGATCAACTGAGAAGACAAATATATCAAAAATTTGTCAAGAAACACAAAAGGGTTATAATTGTGTGAGATAATTCATACAATTTGATATTCAAACTGAAATTTGTAATTTGGTAATTGGGTCTTCAGATGGAAGTACCGCAATTATGTAGAATCCCTGACTTGCTTGAGGCCTAGACATGATAGTAATTATCTTATAATTCCAAGGGCCGTGACTACCCGTATATACCGAGAGTATACTGCAGCTCTTTACTGACAGTATATACGAGTAAATCTAAGACTTCAAATTATAAGCGTTAATGCTATCTAGATGATGATTTTGAATGTGATTGATATGATTTTTAATTCTGTTTGAGAATTGATGAATTGATTTGGATTCTGATTGAAAATGCTGATTGAAAAATGTTGATTTTTAAAAACCAGTTGAAATATAATGAAACCACAATGAGGGGGAATGGGACGAATCCCTGTGATGATATTCATAACTAGAATGATGATAATGAATTCAGCAAATCACTATGAGGTTAGTGGGTTGTGCTGTTAGATTGCTACTGTTAATACTTGACCGGTAGATCAAGTTAAGGGATGTCAAATTGAGAACTTGCTTGACTGAAATTTCCGTGGAGGAATGTTCCGAAGGAAACTTTTCGGTCTAATGGACCATTATCATGTTAAAGATATGAATGACATGATCTGAATGAATTGTTATTTAATGATGAGTTCTATATAAGGGATATTTATCCCAGTGTTCTGTTGGGTTGACCAGAATATAAGGAACCCCAGAATAAAATTGGATCTTAAGAAAAAGAGCTGTCCTCTACCTTGCGAGATGAGGACATCTCGCACTTTTTAAGTGGGGTAGAATGTAAGATTCCTCCCCAGCCTTCGAGGTATACAGGAGTAAGAATCTCCCTTTCTGATCTTATAATTATTCCCTCTCTAAAATAAAAGAAGTTCTTTATCTCTTGGGGAGTATAAGAAATTATCCTCCAGATATTGTGACCTTATATCTGAATTCAATGAAAGTAGGTGACTTAGCCTACAAGTTTCTTTTATCTCCTCTTCTCAAAATTCTTAATGCCTTCTATAGAAAAATGTGTCAAACTCAAATCATGGAAAGACGGTAAAACTTCAGTGGCAAGTTACCGTTGGCTTCTAGGTTACGCTAGCTCCTTCCTTTATATAAGTCGTAACTTTTACTTGTCGCTCACAGTAATCTTACTCCCATCAATCTCCTTTCTTTTTTAATCTCCTTCATGGCTTGGCAACAAGAACTAGTTTTATCCATGATGATTTCTCACCTTCAAGACGCAAGAGAGTCTGTGAAGAAAGACTTTATAGAACAGTATGAGCGCTCACTTTTTCCTCACCTAGGAACTTCTGTAGCTCAAACCAAATGGCGGACCTATCAAAACATAACTAGGGTAACACCCTGGGGACAGCAGCACTTTCGTAACAATGTCCGCTTGGCCATGGTTATTGAAGCTTTGGGTTTGGGTCCCCGATACTACTGCGTCATGAGATCAAGGCATCTTGGATTTTCTGAGCGGGTCTTCTTACTGGCGTGTTTTCTTCCTCATGAGAAGATATGCCTTTACCCCGTTTTTGGCTTGCCTCTCAGAGGTCCTTTTGTTAGATCACCTCATACCACTGAGATAGGTGCGGCAATAACCAGCAGAATCATTCCCATAGATGAGTTACCCTATACTTGTGCAGCTTGTGAGGACTGCTTTTGTGACCATATGATGGACGGGCTTATGGAAGTGTCAAGAGTTCTTCTATCTTTACTGTATAAGTTCCGAGAATGAATAAAGTTTAAATCTTGTTCTTGTTTTGAATCTTGCTCTCTTTAAGACTTTTCTTGGTGGTTAATCTTGATTAAAATTTTTCTCTAAGTCTCATATTCGTGAATCTTGCGAAATTATCCCAAGTTGCGAGATGAGGACATCTCGCGTTTTTTAAGTGGGGTAGAATGTAAGATTCCTCCCCCGACCCCCTTTCTTGATGTCTAGTATCTTCCCCTGTAATCAATCCCTCTTCAGAAATATAAAGACCTTGTTTCTAACTGTTTTAACCTAGAGAGAGAAAATATTCTAGAGAGAGAATATTCAGATTATGAATATTTTTGGATAGAAAAATAACTCATCTTATTAAAATAAGTTCCCCTGAAACAGAAATTCAAAAAGAATTTTCCAATGTGCAATTGAAATTAATTGGAAATAGGTATAAAGAACCTTAGTCTAAGGGTCTAAATTTTCAGAAATCTTTAGACTATGGTCCAATTAAGGTTCCTATGGGCCAATAGCATCAATACATGTGTAGGGAGGAGATAAATCCAATTTGTAAAAAGAAAATATCCAAAAATGAGTAAATGTTCACATAAGGTGAAGAGTTGAAAATGTACAAGGTTTATTAGTAAAAAAAACACATATGTAAGGAAGGGGAGTTCTTTAAAGGAGGTGCATATTTCACATAAGATGAAGAGTTGAAAATGTACAAGGTTTATTAGTTTAAAAAAAAAACTATGACACATATGTAAGGAAGAGGAGTTCTTTAAAGGAGGTGCATATTTCACATAAGATGAAGAGTTGAAAATGTACAAGGGTTATTAATAAAAAACTATGAGCAATATTAAAAATATGAGATATTTTGGGAATAATGATTTTATTATGACACATATGTAAGGAAGGGGAGTCCCTTAAATGCTCACATAAGATGAAGAGTTGAAAATGTACAAGGCTTATTAGTAAAAAACTATGAGCAATATTAAAATGATTCCATTATGACACATATGTAAGGAAGGGGAATTCTTTAAAGGAGGTGCATATTTCACATGCTTGAATGAGTTTTAAACTCATAAAAATTAAGATATTTCATCTCTCCTCTCTCCTCATTCAAGTCTAGTTCCAAAAAGTTAGCTTAATTGACCTAAAAATGGTCAAAAAGTGACCAAACTGACTTGGAAAATTCTAGAATCGGTTTGTTTGGTTAGGAGCTCAAATTTTCCTATAAATAGAAGCCTCCCCTTGTTGAAAAAGATATAGTCTCTTATGCTTTGTTACTCTACTCCACCTAAGCCAAATTAGATAGTCTCTTATGCTTTGTTACTCTACTCCACCTAAGCCAAAATATATAGTCTCTTATGCTTGTTACTCTACTCCACCTAAGCCAAATTAGATAGTGTCTTATGCTTTGTTACTCTACTCCACCTAAGCCAAAATATATAGTGTCTTATGCTTGTTACTCTACTCCACCTAAGCCAAAATATATAGTGTCTTATGCCTTGTTACTCTACTCTACCTAAGCCAAGAACTGTGAATTCTTTAATAATTCACTAGTTTTTTATACTTCTTTCTTCTTCAATCTCCATTGGTGGCTCCATCAACATACTAAACCAATTGATTGGTTGGGGGCCTCTACCGTGAACAAAGAATCAAGCAAATTATAAGATAAGTATAGTGAATTACGATCTTTTCTATAAATTCTCAATGTTTCTCTCTTCTCAACCCCTCTCAAGCTTGATAAGTTTAATTGGTATGGTTTTTTAAATGCTATTGAAGTTAATTGGTGAATAGTAGTGAAGAGTTACATAATTTAATAAATGCTATAGAAGTTAATTTCCATTTATGTTAAATTCTAATGGTTTTTATAATTTCTCTCTCTCACTCAAGAAATGGTCATACTCATGACCCATTCTTAATCCAAATGAAGCTTTTCATAAAGCTTTTCCTTAATCCAAGATTAAGCTATGCTTGAGGCCAAATTAATGGCTTTTTGCTATGCTTTTAGTTTATGCACATTGATGATTCAATCCATTATGGATTGATGACCCAATTAGAGACCATTCTAATTGTTTTCTTAATGATCCAATTAGAGACCATTATGGATTGATGATCCAATTAGAGACCATTCTAATTGTTTTCTTAATGATCCAATTAGAGACCATTATGGATTGATGATCCAATTAGAGACCATTCTAATTATTTCTTTAATAATGAGCCTTATCTCTTAGAAAAAAATTGAGATTTATCAGTCATAGTAGCGGAGCTATGGCAAAATTTTTATAGAAATTACGCATAAAATAATTTCATAAAAAGAGGACTTCCTACCATATTCTAGGAACTATCATCCTAGATTAATTAAAAGAATTTTATTATGCATGGAGATGTGGATGTTTGCATGTAGATGTAGATGTATGGATGTGAGTGTGAATGTGGAGGTGGATGTATGCATGGAGATGTGGATGTATGCATGTAGAAGTAGATGTATAGATGAGGATGTAAATAGAAGTAGATGTATAGATGAGGATGTAAATAGAGATGTGGATGGATGCATGTAGATGTAGATGTATAGATGTAGATGTGAATGGAGATGTAGATGTATGCATGTAGATGTAGATGTATAGATGTGGATGTGGATGTATGCATGTAGATGTGGATGTATGCATGTAGATGTAGATGTATAGATGTAGATGTGGATGTGGAGGTGGATGGATGCATGTAGATGTAGATGTATAGATGTAGATGGGAATGGAGATATGGATGTATGCATGTAGATGTAGATGTATAGATGTACATGTGGATGTGGAGGTGGATGGATGCATGTAGATGTAGATGTATAGATGTAGATGTGAATGGAGATGTGGATGTATGCATGTAGATGTAGGTGTATAGATGTAGATGTGGATGTAAAGGTGGATGTATGCATGTAGATGTAGATGTATAGATGTGGATGTGAATGTGGAGGTGGATGTATGCATATAGATGTAGATGTATGGAGGTGAATGTGAATGTGGATGTGGATGTATACATAGAGATGTAGAAGTATGCATGTAGATGTGAATGTACGCATATAGATGTGGATGTATGGATGTGAATGTACGATATGTGATGTGAGGGAATCTGAAGTGATGAGATGGAAATGATGTGATGGGATGAGTATACATATAAATGGAATATGGAATAAGTAATGTAGATTGATGAGGGATAATGTGGAAAAATGAAAGTTAAAATAGAAATTGTGTTGTAAACTGTTTGTAAATACTGTTTGTAAATGCTGTTTGTAAATGATTGTTTTATGTCAAGAATGCTGGGGGGAGCATTTTGACCGTCTTGTGATTAAAGTCGTGATGGTAAAGTTGCAACTGCTGACGGGGAGTCAATGAAGGACGTCTCGCGTAGCAAGGTCGGCCGAGGTCTTGACCAGCCTCGGTGCGATTAAAATGGTGAGCTTCCGGTACGGTGGATGAGGGGCCAAGGAAGCGGCCTATGCGTGAAGCGCTAGGTTACCTGCGAAGGATCCTAGAGGGTGCTGACCATACGGTGCTCGGGCTCTGGGTTGCCTAGGATACCCACGCGTGCGTCGAGGAAGATATTGGAACAGAGTTGGAGTTGTTTTCTGAAATCGAGCATGGATCTGGTTGATTGACCTTGCTGGTCTTCAATGGATGAGTCCATGGCTCCTTATATGGATCTGTTGGTTGATCTTGCTGATCTTCAACGAGAGTCCATCTTGTTAAGTGATTATATTGCCAAGTATTATGGGCTAGGAACTATCGAAACGGCTCCTGAGCGTTCTAGTTGCCAATGATGCCATAGATACTCTGATGAAGGAATGATGGAAAATTAAGAATCAATTGGATAAATTGGAAGATGGTGATCAATGATACTATGGTTTTATTAAAGGATTGTTTTAAACTGGTTGAATCTGGTTGAAAAAGGCAATTTCATTTTGGGTGTGTGAGTGGTGTGACTAGTTTTATTTTGCATGAACATCCGGCTAGGGGGCCTTGGAACTCTTTTCCTTGGTACCCGGGACAAAACCTAACCAAATTTTTAATTGGATCCCATCACTACAGTGGTTGGGCGGTTGGCTAACCCATGGGATTGGATGGGGTTAGGCTGGACTGATGGATCCGTAAATCGAGACTCAAACTTTTGTTTTTACGATAGAAAAAAAAAATCCCGGACAGTAACTGTTCTATGGATAGGAATCAACGGCTGTGCCTCTTAAATGGGGAAAAAAGCGTTGATCCCAATGATCCAAGTGCAAGTTTCTTCCTTGAACTGACTAAGTATCTTATAGATGTAATTGGATCATCTCGATCAGAAATGATCTTGACTACGTTAGAGTAAAAAGTTATCCTGGTGGAATCGCCCGTGCTTCCGGTTAAGAAAGTTTTTCCGGGTTCGGTTTTGGAATAACCGACGGATTAGTCTCTTATCCGGATATCCGTGGACGAGGCCCCGAGTGTGGGACCCCTGTCCCGCGCGAGAAGCGCTACTTCCGCTGCCAGTACCTGAATCCGTTGCTCGGTGGGAACAGGGATCTTACAGACATGGCATAAATGCTGTTCGTGATCTTCTCTAGTTTTTGAGTAGACTAGAATGTCGTCAAAGAAGACCAAAACAAAATCATCCAGCTCTTTCCTAAAAAGATCTGTTACATCAGACTGTTGAAGGTAGTAGGGGAATTTGTTAGGCCAAAAGGCACGACTTTAAACTCAAAATGCCCGAATGTGGTGTTGAAAGCTATCTTGGGAATATCTTCTTCTTTGATTCAGACTTGGTAGTACCCTGATCTAAGATCTATCTTGGAAAAGTATTTGGCACCACCTAGTCGATCAAGCAGTTTATCTATGCGAGACAAGGGATATTTATTCTTGAATGTATATTGGTTTAAGCATCGAAAATCTATGCAGAGTCTGAAAGTTTCATCCTTCTTTTTCTGGAATAGCACAGGAGCACCCTAAGGAGAAACACTGGGTTTGATGAAGGCTTGCTCTAATAGTTACATTAGCTGGTTCTTCAACTCTAGAGATTTAGATGGCGACATCTTGTAAGGAGTTCTTCCTATTGGTTGGGCTCCTAGAATAAGCTCAATTTCGTACACCAACTCCCTAGGTGGAGGAAGGTTTGACAATTCCTCTCAAAAAATGTGTACTCACTCAACCACTCAGGTTCTAATCCATCGGCTTCTATCTCGGGCTTATTGAGTTTCAAAACATAAATTGGCAATCCTTTATTTAACCCTTTGACTAATCGATTGATCTTAACTACCCTTAAGGGAGCTTTCCCCTGCTCTACCTTGGAATTTAGCTCACCATTGGAGCATTGAAAAGAAATGATACCTTGGCTACAATGGATGTTTGCTTTATTCTTATTGAGCCAATCTATCCCTAAGATTTCTTCAAACTTGCTCAACTTGAGAATTCTAAATCTTTACTGAGTCAAATGGCCTTCTAGCTGAAAGGATAGATCCACTATTTTCTCATCCATTTGAATGGTGGATCCATTTGCTAGAGAGACTCACAGCTTATTGTCGCGGGGCCAGTGGGGTGTGAAGTGACTTTCAACCTTTTTACAAATATAGAAAAGAATGCGAGCTGCCAGAATTAATGTGAAAAGTAAGTGTTTTACCCTCATATCCTCCTTGGGCTTCAAGGATTGCGAATTAAAAACTTACCACAATCAGGTAAGGATGGTTCTTGAATTAGCTTTGCCTTTTAAAATTAAGTTATTTTATCTTAGGAAGAGGACTTAGATGCACTAGTGATAGCTAGCTCTCGTGCCATTGTCTTGGGTCAAGAGTAAGGGACTATAAGAGAGAAGGCCCTTACAAACTTCCCAACAACAAAAAGAAAGAGCTGTCCTCAGCTTAACTCTAGAGATAATAAAGAAAGTTGGTTAGGCTTCTCTAATAATAAGATATAGTTTTTATAACTTGACTTCTAGATTATGCTATTCCTCCCTTTATAAGTCATGATGTAAGGTTTTTCTTTGCATTACCAAATTATCCTCATTATCTTTTTCATTGGTATCCTCTGCGAGCTTTATAAGTGAGTTTTTCATCTTGTCCTCCTTTGATCAAGAGCATCTTAAAGGTCTATTTGTCGTGCCTTATTTTCTTGGTCAGGAATATAATTAATGGTTCTCTTAGTGAGTCCTTCTTTTCTTACTATTGCTTTATGATTGATTTTTGTTACTAGATGGCGCCATGGCAACAAACGTTGATTTTATCTGTGGTTATTCGTCATCTACAATAGGCGAGTAGCTTTCATGGAGAGATATGAGCATTTGCTCTTTCCTCAATTAGGAACTTCCATTTCTCAGACCAAACGGAAGACCTGTCGTGACATGATCAGGGTGACTCTTTGGGGTTGGGACCACTTTCTAAATAATGTCCGATTGGCCATGGTCATTGAGGCTATGGGTTTAGGTACCAGGTACTATTATGTGATGAGGACATGTAATGAGGGCTTTTCGAAGTGAGTCTTCTTATTAGCACAGTTTCTACCTCACCAAAAGATTTACCTTTATCCCAACTTTGGTTTTACCTCTTAGAGGCCCATTTGATAGATCACTTCATACTAGTGAATTAGGTGTTACACTATCACATCAGATTATTCCAATGGATGAAAGACCTAATATGAGCCCTGCTTATGAGTCCTACTTTTGTGATCATGTAATGGATGGACTCTTTGAGCTCTAATAATATCTTTCTTTGTTGTATCTTTATTTTCTTATGGTTAATGATGAGTGAATATTTAATCTAAGGATGATACTGTATTTCTTATCTTGAGTATTTCTTTTTGAATGTCCTCTGAAGATTGGCTTCCACTTTTTGTACTTTGTAAGTACTTTCTTAATCTTGTGGTCACAAAATCTTTAATAAAGTGTTGCAAACTTATATATGATGATTCTTTATTGATTCATTTGTTTGCCCCAAAATGAAATTTTTTTAGGAAAGGACTTAGAAGAGTTTTTATGATAAAAATAAAAAATCAGATTATATTCATCTTCAAAAGATTACATCATCAAAAGACACTAGAATTAAGAGGGAACAAAACTAGCAGCATTGATAATAGGAGTTTACAAAAGATCTTATAGATTTAGAAAAGATAGGATAGATATTCATGCAAGGTGGGAAAATTGTGTGACAAGATTATCCCAGTCCTCCCAGGAAGTCGAGGAATAGTCCTGTGGCATAGATTTCATACCTTCATATCCAAAATTGCTCAGGTTCTATTCGGAACTCCTCCTAGGTAACAAGAATTATATCATCATCATTTAAAATATATACTAGATCTACAGCATACTTTTTTAGCAAACTGACATGAAAGACATTGTGCACATGTAGGTGAGGGGATAAGGCTAGCTTATAAGCGTGTTTTAGAATTTCAAAGGGACAACAATATCTGTATGCTAGCTTCTTGAATTTTCCTAGCTTTAGGGAACTTCTCTTTGGATTGACCCTAAGAAAGACTTTATCTCATTTTTTGAAAATTCTAGGGGATCTAAGCAGATCAGTTTAACTTTTCATTCTGCAACTTGTCCTCTTGATATTTTCCCTTATTGCTTGAATTTGGCGATCCATTTCTTCAAGGGTTTTCTTACTTGTAGGTACTGGGAGATTCGGATCTGCCATTCTAAGAGGCTTTAGACAATATTGACCATAAAGTGCTTTGAATGGTGAAATTCCCAAACTTCAGGATGTGATAAGTTGTAGGCAAACTCAACTAAAGGAAGATACTTAATCCAAAGATGGGGCTGCTGACTACAGTAAGATCTTAGCATATCTTCAATTACTTGATTCACCCTTTTTGTTTTCCCGTCTGTCTCTGCATGATAATTTGAAGTGAGGTTGAGTTGAGTGCCTAGAGATTGAAACATAGCTTGCCAAAACTTAGAGGTAAACTTGGCATCTTGATCATTGATTATTCTAGCAGGGATCCCATGTAATTGAACAATATCTTTTATGAAGATTTGGGCAATATCCACTATAGTTGCGATGGTTTTGACTAGAATAAGATGAGCTACTTTGGTTAACTTATCCACCACAACAAGGATTAAATCAAAATTCCCAATTGTTGTCGGGGGGTAATCCTGATATGAAATCCATGCTAATGCATTCCCACTTCATTTCGAGAATGTCCATTGGTTTGCAGCTTTCCTGGAATCTTAACTCTCTCTGCTTTGACTTTTTGGCAAGTCAGGCACTTATTAACATACTCCAAGACATCTTTCTTCATTCTAGGCTAGAAGAAATTTTGCTTGAGAGAAGCAAATATCTTGTGATACCCTGGGTGAGTTGCAAGAAGAGATTTATGTGCTTTCTTTAGAATTTGTGGTCTCAGGCAGATGGGTATGCATAGTCGATTTCTGAAGAATGGTAACCCATCTTTGATAAAATACTCTTCCAAGTATTTTTTCTTTACTTGAGCTTGAATCTCTTGTATTAAGGGTCCAAAATGATCATCAGTCTGAAGGTTAACATCTTTCCCCCTTTCAAAGCTATTTGTTTACCTTGGCAATTCATTAAAAACCAGTTGCTAGAAGATGCTTATGTGCTAACGGATGGTTCATGGAGAGCCAGCTTTCTTAGATTGATCCAAGCTCTATAGACATAAGATGATGTAGTGAAGGGGGAGTAGATTTGAAGATGAGGAGATGAGAAAATCTAACAGTGAGGATGATATATATATAGAAGAACTTGAATCTTTTTTTATCACGTCTGGTCGATGGTCACATCTTTTTTTCAAACGAAATCAAGATATAAATTTTTTGAACTAAACTTTTTCATTATATGGTCACATCTTACACATGTAAGATTTGACCATAGGCCAGGCCTAAATGTGTGTGTGTGTGTGTGTGTGTGAGAGAGAGAGAGAGAGAGAGAGAGATGAGAGCGAGAAAGAGAGAGAGAGAGAGAGATTGTACAGAAAGATTGGGTACATACATATTCTCCCTCTTAATTTGCTTCTTGTAATTGCTGTGCATCGCTGGCATGGTGTGTGTGTGTGTGTGTGTGTGTGTGTGTGTGTGTGTGTGTGTGTGTGTGTGTGTGTGTGTGTGTGTGTGTGTGTGTGTGTGTGAGATCACCTTGAAAAACAGTGGGAATAGAATACAAAATAGTACGAGATGGCATGCTTGCGCGTGAGGGAGTGGGTCTTGCGGGAATATAGAATAAATAGAGTGGGAATATAATACAGAACACGAGATGATGGCGCCATGCTTGCACGGGAGGGATAGAGAATGGGAGCAGAAATAAGAGCATGCGTGCATCTATATAGAATAACCAGAGTGGGAATAGAATGGAATTTACAGAACACTAGATGGCAATGCTTGCGCGCGAGGGATATAGCGTGGGAGTAGTATACAGCACAAGAAGCTTTGGGAAAGAGGGCCCCTTTCCCTCATGTTTCCTTATAGTGTTCAAACATGATGAGCTTTTTGCCCGCAAGGCTCCCCATACCTAGCTAGGTGCAATGGGGGCAGGGGGCTCCCTGCTGCTCCACATACCTAGCTAGGTGCAGTGGCTAGGTATGCCTCACCTCCCCCACAGAACACGAAGCTCATGATGTTGTAATCGGCAATACAGGAATCATAGTGGATATAGAGTGGGAATAGTACACAGAACACTGCGGGCCCTCTTTTAACACGGAAATATACTTTGCTGCCCACCTTTTGATTTGAACCGCCCTTGTAGAGAATCCACTACAACTTGTATATAAATCCAAGAAGCTCATTTCACACAAGTGCAATTCAAGCACTTAGCATTCATGCTTTCAAGCTTCTCCTTCAGTACTCTTGTGTGTATGCTCTCTCACACACGCATCAACACATTTGTGTTGCCCTCACTCTATCTGTATCTCTCTCTCTCCCCCTTACTCTCTCTATTTCGCTCTCATTCTCCCCTTATCTATCACACAATCATTCTATAGATCTCACACTAGGTGCATATATATTGAAGGTGGGAGATGGGGCAGGCCGCGCAGCTAGTGGGACCGGCTGCCAGCGATGCACAGGAGCAACCGGTGTCCTTGGTGCAGACGAAGCAGCAGCAAGGCAGACAATATCTCAGGGTCAGCGCCCGGGAACCAATTGCCTTGTTCCAAGGATGCGACACGGTGGGAGGGCAGGGGTTGAACATTGCAGTGGAGGGCGATAGTCAGAGCGTGGGGAGCAAAAGCTTCGTGAATTGCTACATCTGCACATCCACGATGGAGCTCTTGGACTCTTTGCAAGTAAATCAGTCCCTATCTGTGAGCTATGTCCTGCTCGGCAGCATCTCCGAGAAGCTGCAGCTCATCAACAAACTTAAACTCACCACCCACTGCACCTCCATTGTCGTGTTTGCCCGACACACAGCAGGCCGAGAGACGGTGACCAATGTGCGAGGCCTCAAGCGAGGTGTACAGCCACCCCCCAAAGGTGACTCACAAAAACTGCGAGATTTTGTGCAGATCTATGGCGACAGCTTTCTTTCCAGTCGCACCATGGGTGGCGAATACTATGTTGTCTACTGCTACTACTGTGAATCACGGGAGTCTCAACAATATCTGAATGCACAGATTGCAGGGCATGGCATCATCAGTGGTGTGAATGTGGATGCCTCCCTACAGGTACAAATAGCCTCCTCTAGGGTTATATGAAAAATGTATAAAAGCAAAGATTTTTAAAATCCCGTCTGTTGAACTCACATGGTATATTTATATATTAATGACCCTCTACTCCAACCCCCCAAAACAAACGCTTAAGCATTAAACCTACATACCAACACTTGTGTGAAGCTTTCATATGTGTGTGTGTGTTTGTGTGTATAGAGCCCTGTTTTGGTAGCATGTGCACATGAAGCTTTAGACATGTTCTCATGCGAGAAAAAGGGCTCCTTCCCTTAGCTTATAGTATTCAATATCAGGAGCTTTGGTAGAGAAGGCATTGCATACCTAGCTAGGTGCAGTTGGGGTAGGGGATTGTCACCACTGGGTTGGTAGTCGCCTGCTCCCAACTGCAGCTAGCTAGGTATGCAGTGCCTTCCCTATGGAAGCTTGTGATGTTGTCGTAATCCACAAAGTGGAAATTGTAGTGAGAATTTGTCTAAAACTTCTCTGTTTCTTGCAGGCAAAGATCAACCGCCTTAATTCGTCTCAGAAATGTCGCATCTCTTTTGAGCAAAGCATGTCTGGCATAGCCAATCCTGAATTCCCCTCCTCTGATTGCATCACCGACTTTGCCTTGAAATTCCCCTCCATGCCACTCACAGCCCCCGAGATCATCCAATGGACTACTACAGGCTATGAGCGTGTTCCAGGATTGGGTAGTACGTTCAATGTGGTTGCCCGCAACCGCGATATAATATCGAATAGTGAAACTTCTGTGGCCTTGATCAAGCTCAAGGAGCTGCAGGCAGATATCAATGCCATCAAGACGGTGTACGGGCTCTATGGTGGCTATGATGGTGACACCAACCTCAACATTGTGAAGGCACAAGCTGATGCAGACGAGAGAAAAGTGCAAGCTACGGTGTCTGCATATAAGAATGATCCCACGCAGCCTCTTGCAGCACCGTTGGTTGTGCCTTCCATTGCCAACGGCATCCCATCACTTCAGTATGTAGTGAAAGTCTTCGGCGACAACGACGGGCATGGAAATACACCATTTGATGACGCCGATCTCACCACGTATGTTCAGCAGCACAGAAGGATTTCTTCTGTTCAATTGTGCACGAGCCCCCGCTTAGTGAGCTGCCTCATTGTAACCTACGCGGACGACAAGGGCTCAAACACCATCCAGCATGGCACTCTGGACCATGATCCCGGTAGCCAACTCAGCCCACAGCTGGTGGTGAGGCCTGGGCGCACTATCACCACTATTTCCGGCTACTATGGCGACGTGCCGAGCATGGCTCCTGGTAAAGTGGTGACTAGGCTCCACGTAGGACTTGACAGCGGTGAGTCCATCTTTGGCGGCCGCACTGGCAGCCAGTACTTCAGCTGGAAGCTGCCTACGGGATCATTCATATTGGGCTTTAGAGGCCGCCAGGGCTGGTACATTGACGTCCTCCAGATCGTCTACGCTACCTTCCTCCCTGCCAAATGGCTCCCCTTGTAGAAATAGGCAACGGCTGCTGTATGCAGCCTGCACACACACAGAATTACACACACAGCAATAAGAACCTGGTGTATGGAGACGGTCACACAGATAGGGAAGAACCACTCATATCTTTATTAGTTGCCCTTCTTCAAATAGAAGCCTACATTTGACATGGCCTATTAGAATGATAATCTCTATAAGACTTACTCAATAACCACTATATTTGCATAATAAATAAATCACATATCACCATTTTTTAATGTTGCTACATGGTTCCAATCCTTGAAGGTGAATCTTAAAATTTTAACCACTATACTTACATAATAAATAAATCACATATCAACATTTTTAATGTTGCTACATGGTTCCAATCCTTGAAGGTGAATCTTAAAATTCTTTTCTCATTGAAACAATTTCTTCTTTTTAGTATAGTGCATCAGAATTCAAAATGGAGTTCTCCCATTGTGTTGAACTTTAAAGTACCAAAATTTTATAGCCACCTCTTCTACTTGGAATTAATGCCCTTTGATACTACTTATGTTTTCTAAAGATGGCCTAATAGGTCTATATCAATGTCCAAAAGGGATGTATCAACAAACTATCTACATGCTTAGTTATGAATTTTTGCCCAAAACATCAAAAGGACAGTTCTATGTCCTATTGAGCTACCAAACCAGTATTAAGATACCCGATGTGGCTAAAATGATAAGCCATGCTCTAAACTTGGTTCTCTTATTTTAGAATGGCGTATAAGATCTTCACCAAGTTGTGATTTTCGAAGCCCATCAGCATTGCGAAACCCTAAATCCACATGAAGGAAAATATGATGCAATGGAGCTTCTTCTACAAAAGAAGTTGTTGACTCTCAAGAACCACCCCTTGTTAATAGACTCACAGGGGCCTGCTATCAAACTAAGGTAATGAATGTATAACAAATTATTGTTACGAAAGGCCACTCCGCAAGTGGAGTAGTCGTGTGTTTTGGAACTACAGCAGAGATAGATATAAAAGGGCCAGTTGACAATGGTAGAGGTTGCCACTTTTGGTGGCAAGGGCCTTGTCTTCATAGCCTTGTCACATCAAGTATTAATAGAAGCAAGGTGTTGTGAATGTCTAGTTGTGTATCTTTGATTGCTATTTGTCTAACCCTGAGGTAATTCTAAGGGATGCTCATACTAACCTGTGTTTGGTGAGAGAGAGAGAGAGAGAGAGAGAGAGAGAGAGAGTGTGTGTGTGTGTGTGTGTGAGAGAGAGAGTGAGTGAGAGAGAGTGAGGATTCAAGGAGACACACATTGGTGAAGAGTCCACCTTGGGACCTCCTCTTGTACATTGCCTCTTCTAGAAGGGATTATCTTCCTAAGTAGGCAAAACTTTGGTGATTTTGCTGGGAAAATTATCATCAACTAGCCGCCCAAAGATCATCCTGATACTCCAAAACAATAGCTCCAAAAATGGGGGCCGATAGGCAACGAGAGAAGCCTGTGAAATGAGGAAAGAACAATGAATAGGTAGAAGTAGTAACAAGGGAAGGCTCCTCCGAATTGGTAATTGAAGTGCGGTATCCTCACTTAGGATTGGTAGTAGAAGGACAACACATTTTTCATCAAAAGGAACCTGAAATCCTTCTTTCGAGAGCAAACCAACCGGAGGTACCCCAAAATCAAGAAGAAGTTCAAGCGATGCCCAAAGAACTGGAGAAGAGCACAAAAGCAATGTCTAAAAATCTTCCCTTGTTCTCGAGACAGGACTCTGAATGTCCTAATTTGCACGTGCAGCAGTTTGAACATTATTAGAGGTTGGCATAACCACGGGACTCCGCCATGCTAGTGGAAGAGATGGAGTAGCTTAAGAAAGATGCCTTTGTAAACACTTTCAACAAAAAAAGAGCAACAAAATGGTATTCTTGGTACAACCTTCATCATTCCAACACTTTTGAGGGAGAAACTTATGAATGTGGAAGCATATGCCTTCAAACTACTGAGCATGAGACGAAGGGTGGAAGAACCCGTGAAGCCATCATTTCAACAACTAGTGGAAGCATTGCAGGTTTGAACCCCATAGGACATGTTGTACTAAACACCCAGAAGATTGAAATAGAACAAGATTTTGACACAATGGTGGAAGAAGCAAAATTGGTTGAAAGAAGGCCTATGGAGAAGGGAAGAAAGAAAATAAAGTGTTCAACACGGAAAGGCTCAAGCAAATCAGAAGAATTTAGATCTCATCAAAATCTAATGATAGTGAGGAAGAAAAAGGGAAAAAAAACAAAAGAGCTTAAAAGAAAAATCTAAAATAAAAAATCCAAGCATTGTGGAAGATGTTCAAGCCCAAATGGAAGAATACAAGAAAAAGGAAGCCAATATGCAGGCAAACTTTTGGAAAGGTGTATTTTGCAGTCAATTTAAAATAGAAGAACATGTCAAAGAACAATGCACCACCCCTCTTACCTATGCAATTTTTCTAATGTACAATCACTCTACAGGCAACTGTTGGTACAACATGAAGAATAGAGTAGCCGAAGTCCATCAACTAGAGGGTTAGGACACCAAGTGGCAACCCCTAGTTATAGAGGAAGGGGAAGAGGTAGGTACTAGGGTAGAGGGCATGGTAAAAATCAATACTAGAGATATAACCAATGCATGGGCATGCTACTATTGTCATGTACCCAGACACATAAGTAGGGATTATCCTTTAAGGATCAAGCATGAAGCCAACAAGAGATAGATAAGCTCATGATTAGACTAGCAAATGTCCAAATAGTGGAAATCTAGGAAGTGGATCAACCAATGGCAGAGAAGCTATTGTTGCTCATCACAAGGGCACAAAAAATGAAGATTATGTAGGAGACCTCCTTGGAAGAGAAAGAACAAGGGGCCACAACCCCATGGGAGGAGCAAGCACAAGTTTAGAAGTTGGCAACTAAATTGGTAGAACAAGAATTAGCCATCCGAGAATTGAGAAATCAATTAAGAAATAGAATGAAAAATTATACACGGCTAGAGACGCCAGCAGAGCCAAGTCCAAAGAGACTTAAGCAAAATTTTCCAAGGCCAGAGATTCCGCGAGAGCCAAGTCCAAAGAGACTTGAGAAAAATTATATAGGACCAAAGATGCCGAGAATGCCAAGCCCAAGGATCCTCGAGCAAAAGAAACATGAGCTAGAGATGCAAGGAATGCCAGGCCCAAGGAGCCTCGAGTGAATGATGAGCATCGGGATTGATCACCCTAGTGCAATAGACCTAAATGAAATGATACATGTGGAAAATGGGATAGAGATGCCCAAGGTAGTGAGTCCAAAAGGACTTTGGAATGGGCCAAGAGAGGCTATTGAAGAAAATCCAAAGGGAACTCCAAAAATGGTAAAACCCGGAACCATAAAGGGGAGGGTTAAGAAACCCAAAAATGAAAAGAAGATATTACTAAAAGAAAACCTGCATTTAGTACCTCTCTTCATGATACATATTAATGAAATAGTGAAGACATATGAAAAAAGGAATGAATACGGGATTTACGAATGGGATTTACAAGGTAAAAAGTGACTCCCAATAGAAGATGAGAAAAAAGCCCTTGAAGAAGCACAAAAGCCAAGACTCTAGAAGCCAATCACGGCTCACACAAGCTGTAGTGGAAGGGGTAAATGGGGAATAGGAAATGCCTGAAATTAAGGCGCTAGTGGATTGGGTGAAATGGTTGAAAGAACAGGATGAGAGAAAAATGGAAGCCTCCCCCCCAGGGAGAAGCAAGATCAACTTATATAGGTGAACCTCAAGGATGAGGGGGAAGAAAAAATGGTGAAAATGTGTGCAAAATTAGAAGAAGATTCAAAGAACATCTAAAATAGCTCCTAATGGAGTAACAAGATGTATTTGCATGATCATATCAAGACATGGAAGGTATAGACCCCAAATTTTACCAACTTCAAATTAATTTAAAAGAAGGGGTAGTACCAATTTGATAGCAATGGCACCAAATGAACCCAAATTATGCAAAATAGGTGAAAGAACAGATTCATATACTCCTCAGAGTGGGATTTATAGACTCCTCAGAGTGGGATTCATATACTCGATCGAAAAAGCAACATGGATATCACCTATTATGATTGTTCTAAGAAGAACATGAAGATCAAGGTTTGTGTGGATTACAAGAGGCTCAATGTAGCCAAGTACCTGATTCCTTTTCCTTGCCATTCACAAATTCCTTGTTAGATGAAGTGGTTGGAAAGGTGAGAAGTTTTGAAACGGTGCTTGAACTAGGGAGTTACACCCTGCTTTGAGGAGAAACACTTCCAGATGTGGGGAATCATATCTATTGGATTCCCTACTGTTCTAGGCCCACCTCTCTCTGGGCGTTAAACTCATGAGGCAGCTTGCACTGCTACAGAGTTACAACTGCAATAACTGCTTGTGTGCTCGATAGTTATGTGCACTATTCTCAACCTCCTAGAGAAAGGGGGAAAAAAAGGCACTGATAGGCATCATATGCATGCAATCTACAAGAAGGAGCAAATCCTTTGGGATTCAAGCCCACTGATGGCTTCTTTATAAACAGACTTTGTGGATGGTGTACGTTATACCCATAGCTGTACCAGTAGGTCCAATTCAGTACTCTGAGTGCAACACAAGCTCAATCAATGAAGGCCAAGCAACCTTGTATATCCATAACCTCCAGACAGTTTTTGGCGGTCACCTTTTGTGTCTAGCTTAAGCTCCACTGTGAGAGCTGCACATCAGCATACGCGTAACGCACCACCTTTCAGTTCTCTTCATTACACCTCAGCATATGCGTCATAGCCAAGACAGCATGATAGATGTGATTGCACTAAAGGGCAGGGAATAGGACTTGAACTGGGATCTCTTGCTAGGAGCCCAATGCAAAAACTGCTACACCAGTACTCCAGAGAAAATCCACTAGGCAGAGATATTAATCAGTACCTACTTAGGGTGCACTCTGAGAAGCGTCAAATCGATCTGCTGGTATATAAAAACTTTCAACCAAAAAGCATCTCCTTTTCATAGGTGATCTTGAAAAAAAACAGGGGCGGAGAGAGAAAGAGGAGTAAAATGTCACCGTTCTCATTGTGTAGTCCCCAAAGGACTCTCCTTCAAAGCGCTTCAACTTCCAAGAGTGAAATAATGGAGTAAGAACGTTTTCAAAGTCTTGAATTTTTACTTTCTCCATAAATGTTTGGGCCAGCCGAGTCTGATTTGATGTGCCTCCGAGCCATATCTGAATTCAAATCTGTATGTGGTGGCATTTCTATGATGGCCTATAACTTTTTTGGGTCTATAGTCAAACCTTCCTTTGAAACTATGTCCTGATAGGACCCTTGATTTTATAGCAAATGTGCATTTAGTAGGGTTCAACTTTAGCCTTATGTCCGTGCATCTTTGTAAACATAGCCTTAGATGGAATGTATGTTGACCCTTTCGCCAACTATGCTAAAGTCATCCACCAAAACCTTCATAAAATCTATCAACAGTAATCATAGAATATTTCTTGTACCACCCTTTGAAATGTTGCTAGGGCATTCTTTAGACCAAACATCATAGCTGTGGCCATGAATACATCCATTCCATTAATGAAGGCACTCTTATCTTGGTCTTTGGGTGCCAATTTTACTTGGTTGTATCCACTGAATCCATCTAGGAAGGTATACATTTCTCTCTCTCTCTCTCTCTCTCTCTCTCTCGCCCTCCCTCCCTCCCCTCTCTCTCCCTCCCTCCCTCCCTCTCTCTCTCTCTCTCTTTCTCTCTCTAACTTTCTGTAACTCTCTCTACCTCTCACTCTCACTCACTCTCTTTATAACTCTTTATCCCTTACTCTCTCTCTCTCTCTCTCTCTCTCTCTCTCCCCCCTCCTCCCTCTCTCTGTCGCTATCTCTCTAATAGTGTCTCTCTCTAATTATGTATTCAATAACTCTCTCTCTAACACACACACACACTCTCTCTCTCTTGAACTTTGTAACTCTCTCTCTCTCTCTCTCTCTCTCTCTCTCTCTCTCTCTCTCACGAACTTTATCTAAAACTACGTCTCCCTCTAGCTCTCTCTCTCTCTCTCTCTCTCTCTCTCTCTCTCTCTCTCTCTCTCTCTCTCTCTCTAATGCTCTATAATAGTATATCTCGAACTCTCGTAATCAATCTTACTCTCTCTAACTCCCTCTATTTCTCTCTCTAGCTCGCCAACTATGTCTCTCTCTCTAACTCTATCCGTCTTTAACACACTCTCTCTCTCTCTCTCTCTCTCTCTCTCTAACAGTCTCTCTCTCTAGCTTTGTCTCGCTCTATTTATGTCTTCAATTCTCTCTGTAACTTTCTCTCTCTCTAACTCTCTCTTGAACTTTGTAACTCTCTCTCTAACTCTCTAACTCTCTTGAACTTAATACCTCTCTCTCTCTCTCTCTCTCTCTCTCTCTCTCTCTCTCTCTCTGTCTCTCTCTTTATCTCTCTAACTCAATTTCTCTTAAACTATAAAACTTTCTCTCTCTAACCCTCTAAACACACTTCCTCTATCTAACTCTCTAAACACACTTTCTCTATCTCTAACTCATTTTTACCTCTCTCTCTCTCTCTCTCTCTCTCTCTCTCTCTCTCTCTCTCTCGTTAACTTTCTCATTGGCTCTTACTCTTTGCCCCCCTCTATTTCTCTCCATTCTCTCTCTCTCTCTCTCTCTCTCTCTCTCTCTCTCTCTCTCTCTCTCTCTAATTTTGTATCTCTCTCTAACTCTCTCTTGAACTTTGTAACTCTGTCTCTCTCTAACTCTCTCTTGAGCTTTGTAACTCTCTCTCTCTCCTCTCTCCCTCTTTATCTCTCTAACTCTCTAAACACTCTCTCTCTATCTCTAACTCACTTTTACGTCTCTTCCTCTCTCTCTCTCTCTTAACTTTCTCAATGTCTGTTACGCTCTACCTGCTCTATTTCTCTCTCTAACTTGCTAACTCTCTCTCTCTCTCTCTCTCTCTCTCTCTCTCTCTCTCTCTCTCTCTATTAATCTCTCTCTCTCTCTTACTCTTTAACTCTCTTTTTGTGTCTTTCAATATTTCTTAACTCCATGTATTTCTCTCGAACTCGTGAACTCTTTCTCTTACTCTCTCTAATTCTCTCTCTCTCTCTCTCTCTCTCTCTCTCTCTCTCTCTCTCTCTCTCTCTAACACACTCTCTCTCTCTCTCTCTCTCTCTCTCTCTCTCTCTCTCGCGAACATTATCTCAACCTACGTTTCTCTCTAGCTTTCCCTCCCTCCCTCCCTCCCTCCCCCCCCCTCTCTCTCTCTCTCTCCAACTGTCTTTCACCCTATGCAGCTCTTTCTTACTCTCTTACTCTCCCTCTCTAACTCTCTATCTAACTCTTTTTCTCTCTCTAACTTTCTATAACTCTCTCTACCTCTCACTCTCACTCACTCTCTTTATAACTCTTTATCCCTAACTCTCTCCCACTCTCTCTCTCTCTCTCTCTCTCTCTCTCTCTCTCTCCTCCTCTCTCTCTGACTCTATCTCTCTAATAGTGTCTCTCTCTAATTATGTCTTCAATAACTCTCTCTCTAACACACACTCTCTCTCTATCTCTCTCTTGAACTTTGTAACTCTCTCTCTCTCTCTCTCTCTCTCTCTCTCTCTCCAACCCTCTATTTATTTATCTAACTCTCTCTCTCTCTCTCTCTCTCTCTCTCTCTCTCCACCCCTCTATTTATTTATCTAACTAACTCTCTCTCTCTCTCTCTCTCTCTCTCTCTCTCTCTCTCTCTCTCTCTCTCTCTCATGAACTTTATCTAAAACTATGTCTCCCTCTCTCTCTCTCTCTCTCTCTCTCTCTCTCTCCACCTTTCTTTCAGTCTATGTAACTCTTTCTAACTCTCTCACTCTCACTCTCACTCTCCCTCTCCCTCTTTAACTCTTTCTCTCTCTCTAACTTTTTGTAACTCTATCTAGCTCTCACTGTCACTCACTCTCACTATAACTCTCTCTCTCTCTCTCTCTCTCTCTCTCTCTCTCTCTCTCTCTCTCTCTCTCTAATAATCTATAATAGTATATCTCTTGAACTCTCGTAATCAATAATACTCTCTCTAACTCCCTCTATTTCTCTCTCTAGCTCATTAACTATGTCTCTCTCTCTAACTCTATCCGTCTTTAACACACACACACTCTCTCTCTAATAGTCTCTCTCTCTAACTTTGTCTCTCTCTAATTATGGCTTCAATTCTCTCTTTTATTTGAATGGTCAACAAGCATTTTTGCTTGCCCATTGAACCTTCTCAAGATATGGCAAGCAAAAAAGTTTGTGGATCTTGTGAAAGTGATGGTTGGAAGCTCCAATGAGCTTCTAATATCTCTTACTTCGGACCATCAAGAAGCATATTTTTTGCTTCTTGATTAAACATTCTTAAGATAAGGCAGCAAAAATGCTTATTGACAATCCATAGTGATGTTTTGTGCATCCAATGAGGTTCCCTCTCTCATTTTGAAGAAGAAAAAAGATTCAAAATGTAAATGTGGACATTCAACAAGTGTTTTTGCTCATGTTTCTTATTGTCTCTTCAGAATGTTTAGTCAGCAATCAAAAACACTTGCTAGTGTTTTGAATTGAGAATTAGTAGGTCCAAATCCCTATTCAGATGGCTAATAAGTGTTTTTGCTTGGGTACAGATTGAACCTTCTCAATATAAGGTTAGAAAATATACTTCTTGACCATATAAGCACTGATGTGGTTGAAGCTCCATTAATCTTCTAAATCTCACTTCAAGTCATCAGTAATGATTTTTCTTGTCAATTGAATGTTCTTAAGATAAACTTTAAAAAAACATTGCTGATCATCCATAATATCCTAAGAATATCTAATGAGCTTCCCTCCAAACGTGAAAATCTCACATTTCAAACGCGAAAATCTCATGTTCCAAACGTGAAAATCTCGCGTTTCAAACGCGATAAACTCGCGTTCCAAATGTGAAAATCTCATGTTTCAAACGCCTGCGAAAACCCTCCGCACCAGCACCCTCCATGCTCCCCCAACACTGCGGAGTCCACTACACGACCTTAAACGTGAGACTGTTACACCTGATACGCAAAACTCTCAGCAGTTGCTTCCTCTGGACCCTAACCTTCCCCCTGATCCCACCGCACTCTGGTCAGCACCCTCCCCACTATGCACCCTGGTCAGCACCCTCCCCACTATGCACCCTGCACCCTTCGCACCCAGCTGCACCTCCTATCTCCCCTCGCTGAACGCTGTCATCGCTGCCCGCTATATGTCATAATCAAGATCTTGTGAATTTTGTGTGAGTGAAAAGCACTTATCAAATATTAGATTTTTAGTAAAACATAAGTAGTAATGCCCTACGGGTAGCGATCACCAATGTATTAATCTTTCTAGAAGAAACACCTTAAAAGTAAGTATTCTATTCATATTCTTTATGGATATTTTATTGCACTAGTTTTCAACTTTAAATTACATAATGAAAGTATTAATTGCATTTACTTAATGATAAATTCCTTGATAGCATGTTGGGTATACTACACACAAGCTAAAGGTGTTTACACACCAAGTGGGTGTGCACCAGTCCCCTCGTGAGGAATGGGCAAGAGGGCTTCACACAAGCCACCTATTGAGTTTAGCTTATGTAATAGTGGTACTACTTTTAGCTTATGTCATGCAACCTAATGGTTAAAGCACCACTTTGTCTAGGCATGGGATACTTGGTTCAACTCTTGGGCGAAAGATTTGTGTTTTGGATGGGGGGTTGGGACTGCACAACATTTTGGTAGCCCCCCTTTTTGTGGACCACATGAATAGCCACCATCTGGCCTCCACATCATTTCATGCCCCTACTACCCAAATATGGCATTTGATTTGTGTGTAAATGCCCTAATGACATTTTAGAGGCTTGTTTTTTCACTCTCTATTGCCTTTCACCCGTTTGGAATTTATTGGACCAACCATGAGATGTTCTTAAGGTAATAATTTCTAATCATGAGTATTAAGTGGAAACCCTTAACTTTTCTCATCTTGTTATATACCTCCCACTACCCTCTAGAGGCTTGTTTTTTCACTCTCTATTGCCTTTCACCCGTTTGGAATTTATTGGACCAACCATGAGATGTTCTTAAGGTAATAATTTCTAATCATGAATATTAAGTGGAAACCCTTAACTTTTCTCATCTTGTTATATACCTCCCACTACCCTCAACTACAAATATAACTCCCTAAAAAATCCTTATCTATTCTTGTCTTGTTAGATACCTCCCACTACCCCCCTCAGATGATGAAAATCCCACTCCCTTAAGATCTAGTGTTGGGACTCTTGTGCATGCCTAGACTATGCTCTTACTTGAGCTTTTAGACATACAATGCCTAGCTCAAAATCTTTCTTGGAATTTTGGACGTATCGAGACCTACCTAAAGAGAGAGAAAAATCTCTAAAGTAAGTGGCTTGCATAGTAGAAAGGCTCCTGACATGTCGAGGTGGCTCAACTCCTTGCTTTTGCTCATGAGAGTTCCTCCTTTAGGTGATGTTCTCCCTAAAAATAATCACATGCACAACACAAATACACTATTTTATAATAATCCCTTCAAACTATAATTCCCCTTTGACCCTACATGTGATACATGCTTTAAAGAAATTACCAAGAGATTAGGAAAAGTGTCATCATCAACATCACTGAATTTAAAAACAATACAATTGCTTAGCTTGTGCTAAATGACCATCCTAGAAAACACACCCTAAGCTATCAACCACAATTGGATATCCTTGATGCACCAAATTTACTGATGACAAGCTTTCATGGCTATAAATCCACTACATGGGTATCAAAGTTATCTCACCCTACACTTGACCCACTAGTGGACTCCGCAGCTTTGCTGCATACCCAACTTCAAGGAGCCTTGACTCATTTAAAGCTCTTTATAATTCTCAATTGACTTGTCATACTCCTTACATTTCAACCCTTCAAGAAAAGTCTAGCCTAAGAAGTAAGTGAGAGGCGGTTGACATATGGAAGGCAACTACACTATTTAGCAAGGCTAGCATGAGCATCTAAGCAACATACTGAGGACATGGACAAATGTAGCCACCACCAACATAACCATTTCCCATATGATGCTTCCTTTTGGCTCGCTTATGGGGCTATGTATTTGGAATTTTGACCTACTTCTAGGGTGGGTATGAGGCTATTGTGCAAGGTAGCAAGGGTGCAATGTGCCTTGCAATGCACTCTAGTGCTTATACATTTTGATAACGTGGCCTTCTATAGATTGTTGAAATAGCAATGCAAAAGGAAAAGTAACAAACGAGGTTTGACCTAGTGGTTATGTTGTTCCATTTGGAGGGTCGTGCCCTGGGTTCAATCCCCACACTTATCGGTATACCAAAAGTGTCATCGTCAATTAATTGGTGCTATGCATCCAAAGGTAATGATAAAATGGGGAGAATGTGTGTAGGTGGTGTGAGTGCTCCCCATGAATACATGATTAGTAGATAAAGTATTAATAACCCAATTGCGAGACGAAAAAAATGCATTAATCAAAATAAGGATAAGTAGATGTATCACCAGAGATTTGATGATGCGATGCACGTAGCCAGGGTATGTTTATGCTACGTCTGGGATTTGTGACCCACCATGAAAGGACGTGTTCCATGAAATATACATGTCTCATCTATTTGGAAGGCATGGCTATCATGGCTACCTTGTAGTCACATGATATGTTTATGTTGCCTTCTTCGAGCTTTCTAACCCACCATAAAAGCATATGTTTCATGCAATATACCTATCTCACGTGTATCTCTCCCCCTCTTCATTTATATTTTTAATGCACTTTTCTAATCTTTTTTGGGAAAAAAATTCTAATTGTTCCATAGCATTTTACAAAGTACATTGAAAGAAGATTCTAAGGAAATGTCATATCTAAATTAGCTTGGTAGTGGAGGAAGATCATGATATTGAAAGGATTGCATACACTAGACTGCCATTTGAAACTTACTTTTGGCATGATGCTCTTGCCCCTACTTTGTGGGATAAGGGGGATCCCATGGGTACTATAATCTTTGTTCATGTGTGTGAGTATTATTGAAGAGATTAATGCAAAACTAAACAAACAAGAGAAAGTAGATGGTTTACCAATATTAACCTATGTCCCAAAGGTGTGCAAACCAATCTAACACCTCAACCTCAAATTTCATTGAATGAAGGCCATAAATGGTAGTTTCTTGAAATGGATCTCCTGCATTATTGTTGATACAAAACTGTTGTAGATGTAGTGCTGATTTGTAATCAAAGACCATGTTGCAAGGATAGCCTACAATGATAAACACAAATAGAATTTAGAAACCAGTTCCTAAACACAACTTTTAGTATTTGGAATTGTTTTTAAAGGGCTCTACCCAAAGCCATGTTAGCTAATCAAGCATGAGCAAGATCGATAAACAATAATAAGTCTATAATCATAGTGTAAATAATAAAATTGATAAATAATATGACTTCTACAGTCATAATCAAAATAATAATATCCATAAAAACATTACTTTATGTTACAACTTAGACTTTAGAAGCTGTGGCACCCTATTATTTATTTGAACCTCACATGTTCACATAATTTGAGAAGATAATGGGAGCATTTCCTCCCATAATATTCTCAAGGTATGTGAACATGTTGGTGTAAAAGTAGCCCTTTGAGTCAAAATGTTGAGACTTGCATGTGTGTGCAATTATGAATCTATTGTGCCTTATCTATGTTATAATATGGTCAAAGCATTGTATCCATGTTTACAAAATGGGTCGTCTTTACAAACCCAAGATCAACAAAGTACGTCACCTACTTAGGACAATTTTGCACCATAGATCCCATCACTTCAATTCCACGACTGCATGTGCTATTTCATACCAGTGACATCATCTCCACCATAATCTACAAGTCTTCGAGATATAGGGCCAATAGTTGTCTTGTGGGAAAGGTATACACAAAATATTTGTTTGAAGAGAAAGATGTTCATAAATTATAAAGCCCCATACTTCCTAAATATTGCTCCTATGGTTGAAGGGGTTCAAGGGTTTGATACTCCACTTCAATCAACATAGCATCAATGGTCCACATTGAAATAGATTGATGGGGAAGGTATGAACAAAATATTTTCCTGAAGGGGTAGCTATTCACAAATTGTTGGACCCCATGCTCCCCAAATGTTGGATCTTTTTTTTTCTGGGTGGGTGGAGACTGGGGGGGGGGAGAGAAGTGGTTGAGGAAGAGGTCTTAACTTGAAACTACGCGATATAAATGCTCTGCATTAAATTAGACTATTGGGTGAGATCTTGTTTGTAAGATCATACCTACCCTTACTTAGTCTTGTTAGCAAGTGAGCTTAAGGCAATGCTCATATGCAGGCTAGGGCGAGTTACACATTGATATCAAATTACTAAGCCTAGCTTTTTGCAACTAGGGTAAAGGACCCAAATTCCAATCTTTTTTGCAACCCCTCCTTTTCTCTCTAGAGGAGGATTTCACTATAGATATTGTCATTTTCTCTAAAATATTTTAGGCTAGTTTAATTCACTTCATAGCAAAGTATTATGTCTCGGGAAAAAAAGTGAAAAATCATTTTTGGAATGTAAGTTTATTAAGGAGGTAGTTAGAGGCACACAAAACGATAATAAGGTTTGAAAACTATATTTTGCAAATGTGTAAGTAACCGTTATAGTTCTGCTCCACAACGTGGTATAAACCGCCCACCGTACCGTACGCGCTTTCAACACACACTGCAGTCTCTCACAGCTGCAATTCTTCATCTCACATTAGCGGGCATCGTCTCTCTCTCTCTCTCTCTCTCTCTCTCTCTCTCTCTCTCCATTACCGTTCTGCTCCACAACGCGTTGCCGCGTCTCCGGGTGGTATAAGCCGTCCACTCTATGCAATTTTCTTCACACAGACCCTTCTCACATTACGGACGATGTGTGTGTAGCGTCATCATCTTTCTCTCTCTCTCTCTCATGGCCCCTCTCTCTCTCTCTCTCTCTCTCTCTCTCTCTCTCTCTCTCTCGTGATTGCAGGCCCCAGGGGCACCCCTGCCGCCCTTTCTCTCCCCCCACCGTTTTTTTGCCTACCTTCAATTCGGGTCGTTGTTGTTGGCGATGGCGTATGTGTGTGTGTCCCCGGAGCTATTTGGCATGGGAGGGGATTGGCCTTCTTTCTCTTACGTTTCCCTACGGGTTCACCATCATGAGCTTCTGCAGGCGAGATGTACAATAGCTAGCTACATACACATAAAAATACACCTAACTTATAACCAATGACACACAATGACATACACCTAACCAGACACACTATAATCCTCCACAAAAGAAGTTAGAAACCAGATACACATCGAAATCACACCTAGGTGGTGCTTGGAATGTTCCACAAGAGTGGTATAGTAGCTAGCGATGACTGCTTTCATGAGTGACTCCTTTTCATGGCCGGCCATTCCCTGACGCGGAATTGATGGCGAGCTTTGAAGGCTGGCTGCCGTTACGGCAGTTGATCGATGTTTCCTCATGGTCATAGCCATTTTGATTAAGCCATTAAGCTGCATTTTGTGTGAAATTCTCAAAGACTGTGATAGAGCGACTCTATAAGGGTTAAGAGAATTTTTGGTGTGCCTATATGAGTGCCCTCTCCCTATCTCAAAGACTGCGATAGAGTGACTTTATAATGTTCAAGAGAGTGTTTGGTGTGCTTGTGTGCTTCTATGGGTGTGAGAGTGTGAGGACGATGAGAGAGTCACAAACTTAAAGAACTCTCCCTATCTCAAAGACGTGACTTTGTAATGACTAAGACAGTGTTTGGTGTGCTTGTGTGTGAGAAAGTGTGTGTTGTGTGTGAGAGAGCAAATTTAGTACTCTCTCTATCTCCCTATGAGAGAGAATTGGGGGTTGGGCTTGTGTGTGAGAGAGTGTGCGTATGTTGTGTGTGAGAGAGAAAATTTAGTGCACTCTCCCTGTTGGAGCATCATAGCATAGCATAGTAGCTACACATAGCCATCCAACGGATTGTCAATCCGAGGATTAACCCGGTTAGCGCATGGAGGCTATCCTGAAAGGGAGATCAACTTAATACTTCAACGACTACTCAATCTCTCTCAATCCTACCCACTCAATACTCTTTCTCTCTTGACCATTTCTAATCACACACAAACTAAGAGCAAACAGACTTGCATCTAAAACTCAATCTTAATCGCATGCAATTAACTCAAAACAGATTAATGCAAGTGCATGCATCAACTCAATCTCAAGCACACATTAATCAAAATGTGATTACACAATCAGCCCACAATCATAAAAATGCAAGCACATTAGATTAACAAAAATGCAAGAGAGTTTAGCATGATTGAGAGTTCATGATGCTCGATTAGCAAGTGAAAAGTGGAGATTAATATATCTCTTAGTATTAGAGAATGGTTTATAGAATAAGAGTAGAGTAAGGCATTCGAGAGAGGAGGAAAAAGAGCTTACAAAAACTATGAACAAGTTTCTCTAGAGCTCTCTTTCACAAAATGAGGTAAAAGGTGCCATCTCTAACCTAGAATGTCTTTTTATAGCCATTTGGAGGTGCCCTTTCACATTTGGCCACCCAACCCTAATACGGCTAAAAACCCTAAGCGCCCTATTAATACAAATTGGAACTCACATGAGCCCATAAAAATTTATGATTCATACAACATAAAGGTCTTGTGAGCCCAATCCATGATCATAAGATTATGCGCTGCAAACACTCCCTATCTTCCTATGAGAGAGAAGTGGGGGTTGGGCTTTGAGATATTTTCGTTCTCTGCTTTGCTCAATATATATAGTCATTTGAGGGAAGCGATCCAGGGCACTAAAAAGTCTAAATATTTTACAGAAAACCTTTTTGAAATCTCAGATATGGATAGCTGAAAACTAAGCCCCACTCTTAAATAACTAGAGTCTAGAGTCTATGCCCATTTTGGCATAGTTGGAATATAAGGCTTATTGGTAGGATTTAAAATAAGAGATGAGGTAAGTTGGTAAGGGGGCACTTTGCACGTAGGCAGTAATCTAGTAAGAAAGTGACATGACTGCAATCACATCACTTTCTCACATAGGTGTAGTTTTCTAAGTTGGGGGATAGTATAGTACTTTTGCAAAAGTTCTAGTGACACAAGGAGGTAACAATTACCCCCGAGCCATGAAGGTAACGTAAATTGTAACTTTATGTGACCATAATGTGGTTGTTTACTCCTATGCCTACTACTGAGGTCAGCAAATGAGGCCTCCAAATTTCAACTTTGCCAAACATGGCAGACTTGAGGAAACACAGCCTTCACCTTGTATTTGGAGGGTGTTTGCAATAGATTTGATGAGCTCATCTTGCATGAGGACTCCCAAAATGAAGCCTTGTGCAAAGATAAACTATAGCTAAACCTACATGTAACCATGCTTTTACGTATTTTAGAGTTGGTGAGAGAGAGAGAGAGAGAGAGAGAGAGAGAGAGAGAGAGAGAGAGAGAGAGAGAGAGAGAGAGAGATCTTATTCAACATTTTTTCGTGAACACAACAACATTATTTATTCATGAACACACCTATAAAATAAACTTTAATGTTTCAAAAACTTTGAAGAGACAATAGGGGACATCATAAATAACTTCTCAAGCACAATTATTTTTAGTGTTGTACATAAGTAAACAAAGAGATACTTGTGGGTCTTGACTCCACCCTTTTGAGAGAGAATTTATATGTGTGCACACATACATATGGAAATACCTTGACATACTCCAGTACAACTTTACTTGTGCTACGGAGCCTTCATTCTTTGATGTCATCATCCAGTGAATATCATGGATGACAACACCGAAGTAATCATACTAGTCAATAATTCTTAATAAGCACATAAAAGGGTTTAGACATCACTAATCTTCATGCCAGAAAATGAACTTGTATGGATGTACTAGTTGTGCCCTAGCTTTATACATGTCTACATTTTAGTATAGTAATATAAATTGAAGGGAATGAGAAGCACATGCACACACAAAGAGGATGAGGGAAAGAGGAAAGCACGCAAACAATGGAGGGTGCGAATGTGAAGCACCCAGGTGTTATTCACTCTCTCTATGTAAGGAATGATACACATGTATGTATGTGTTAGTAAGTTAGATGGGTGGCAGCAGTGAGTGTCCATACATGTGTGTGAGGCATAGTGGCCTTTAACCCCAACAACCTCCCACTTAAAGGCCAATGTGTCTTTATTAAGAGAGAACAGTCAATCATAGTGCTAAATATGTAAATATTAGTGAAGCACAAATGTAGTTTCATGTAATGCCCATCAAAGGACAAGCTCTTCATAAGAAAATGTGTAGGATTGTTATCTATATTTACCTTAATAAGATGGATACGCTTATCATCAAGTACTTCCCCAATGAAGTGATACTTCACATCAACATGCTTCGTCTTTGCATGAAACACTGGATTCATTGCCAATGTGTTTTTTGTGCTTCATCTTCACAATGCAAAATTGGTACCTCTGTATAGTATGCCTAAGTCTCCAATTAGACGAATAAGCTAGATAGCTTCCTTGGTTGCTAGCTTTTGATGTTGCAACGTGCTCCACTTCTGTGTGGTAGACATAACTGTGTATTTTTGTAAATGAGATATCCATGAAACTACATGACTAGTGAATGTAAAGATGTTAGAAATGATCCATTAATATTCACGGGTCCGAGGCAAGCTGCCTAGACCGAACCCATATTTGTGGTGTGAACAAGGACTCGTGCAAGGCTGAAGTGCGACGGGTAGGGCCAGGGTTCAAGCTTGGGGGTTTATCCCATGGTAAAGGTGTAGCAGTTGTGCGCTGGTGGGGCCGAGTCGGGTGGGAACGACTGCTTACCAAAATCACATTAAGAAAGGCATCTTTGGGTTAAAAGGCTTGGAGAGAGTAACACCACATCTTTACACATTTTTTATTTTTAGAAACTGAGATACATGTATCCCTACATTTGGTCTCAGAGCGATGGCTTTTAACTAATTTTCTCTCTCTACTCTCTCTCTCTCTTCGATGAAGAGTTCTCTCTCAAAAAACTGTGGAACGAGCTTCTCTGCAGTAATCGCGAACGCATGTGATAGTCATACGGTAGTCCACACACACACACGACAAAAGCGTGCAACCATCAACAACAGCCCACACATGATGTCCAATCGCCAAATGTAGAAACTGAGATACGTGTATCCCTACATTTGGTATCAGAGCGATGGCTTTTAAGTAATTTTCTCTCTCTACTCTCTGTCTTCGACGAAGAGTTCTCTCTCAAAAAACTGTGGAAGGAGCTTCTCTGCAGTAATCGCGAACGCATGTGATAGTCATACGGCAGTCCACACACACACGACAAAAGCGTACAACCATCAACAACAGCCCACACATGATGTCCAATCACCTAATGCACATGAGCTCAGAGCTCCCTCTCTCTTCCGAGGATGCTGGAAAGGGTGCCCTCTTCTTAAATATATATCCTATTTTCCTAACACATTTTTTGGCATGTGGGATATCTGTCCTACTTCTTGCACTCTCACACCCTCTCCCCAGAGAGGGGGAAAAAAAAAGGGGCAAGGTTTCTCAAGTTTCACCCTCTTTCACTGCTCCAAGCTCCAAATTGCAATCCGTTTGCAAGAGCGTGTAGAGCGACTTGAGGACTAACTCCAAGACTCCTGAGTGCTGCAGATATGCAATTATAAGCTATCTATAATTGGTGTCCTTTTTTAAAATCATGCACAGGGCAAGACATTTATGCTCGTTTCTTGTGAAGATGATCTACATGTTGGGGTGGGGTTTTTTTGATTTGTGCATAAGGGGCAACTTGAGGTTGGAGTGCAAAAAATTTGTGGCTTGTCATAAGGCTTCGAACGACGTTAATTGGGCATTTTATGCGTGTATAGATAAGTGGTTTGATGCTTAGTATGCATGCGTCTATGCTTTGTTTGAAAAAAGGTTGATGTGAGATCACATATTGGTTTGGTTGAGGTCATGTTCATATGCATGAATAAAGTGTTGCACATGCATGTCTTTACTTGGTAGACCGCTGTTATTCACTTGGGTTTCGTATTTTGCTTGTAAATATTTTGTGGTTTCCTCCTTGGATAAGGTGTGCACAAAACTTTTTTTAAAAAAGCAAAACCAAACAAAATAAATCAAATGGAGACTGATCATGCAAAGGGTGAGGAAGGAGTTGATGCACAAGAAAATTTTACTTTGTGTATGGATAATATTGAAAACACAATGCAATTCAATATTAGAGCAGATACATCTATTAACCAAACCACCTATTCTAGATAAATGGATGGAATTAAATGTTCAAGAGTAGGAAGTAGCACCTGCTGGGGCATCTACTAGCAAGGCCCGGTGGCAGCTTAAAGATCTTAAGCCACCAAAGAATAATGGTACAGCTAATGTAAGGACTGTTGACGCAGTTGAGCAGTGGTTGTCCAAATGGGAACAATGTTTTCAATTGTGTCATATCACCAAGGATGTTGTCAAGATTCAGCAAGCTACGTACAATTTGCTGGATGTGGCACATAGGTGGTGGCGCAAGATTCAGCAAGATAAAGCTGAGCCTACTACGTGGTAGGAGTTCAAAATGCTATTTTATAATAATTTTGTACCTCCAAATGGGCGTACACAAGCACTGGACTCTTAGTTCTTTATGTCTTAGCGTAGCTATTTTTTACAAGAATATGCAGACCGATATAGGGAAGTACTCTTGAAGGTGCCAGAGCATACTTCTGACTATTTGTAAGTGCATAAATTTGTGTTGGAACTTAAGGAGACATTGAGGCCATTGGTTAGAAAAGAGAAATGTATCACTCTTAACTAGGCCATTGAGATTGCATTGGTGCTTGCGGATGGCAAGAGATTTGCAAGTGCAAGTAGCCACAGATTCTCATGGATGCACGTACAGCGACCTCCTTTGCTACCCACACAACCAAGTGAAAACAAAGGTAAATAAAAGCGTGAATTGCATGTAATTAAAACTGTGGCTGGAGTGAAGAGAAAGGTCTCTGCCATGGCTGAACGTGCATATAATAGATCAATGCTAACTCCTCAACAACGAGACAAAGCCATGAAAGATGGCCTTTGTTATGGATGCTTAGGGCAACATAAATTTAAGGATTGTCCCAAAAGGTCCAAAGTCACAACAAGTATGCTTCTTAATCCCTTGACGGAACCTAGAGATGATGATCTAGAGGATCCTAGTTCACATTCAGATCATCCCAATCATATCTTGGCAATTTCGGTAACTAAGAAGGTGCCTCCTGTGCCCGATGTAGTTTTGTCACCAGCGGCACAAAGGGGTTACTAGTTCCTAGATACAAAATTGATTATTCTTAAAGGCATAGTGCAACAAGTGCCAGTGAAGGTCTTGTTTGACACGAGATCTTCACACAATGTTATTAGTTTTCGTTTTCTCTTGGATGCTCTTACTGGGGCCACTATTTTTAGCAAAATAGATCTTAAAAGTGGTTATCACTAGATAAGAGTAAGAGAGGATAATGTATATAAACCTGCTTTCAGAACTAGATTTGGTCAATATCATTAGGGAAAATTTGGACTCAAAAAGGGGCCTTGTAAGAGATCCCTTGGGATGGTGATGTGGACAAAGCAAGCCAATAAACCCACATATAATATTGGAGGGTAGGTGTGTCATTTTTGAGTTCTTTATTCCATTAACTGACATGTGGGGTGTTTTTTAATTCAAAACAATGCCTCTTAAGTATAGTTTTTTATTCCCACTATAGTGCCTTATTTTATTGAAAAAAGTCACCACTCTCTTTCTTCATTACACTTTTGAATGGAACCAAGCCAACTTTGCTTACCAAACTTGAACCAAACTTTGTCCCTGCAACCCATCATCTTGCATTGTCTCCCTCATTGTCTTCCCTACTCTACAACCACAACCACAACCACTCCCACTCCAAATCCGAATTGTTTTGAGCGGGAAGTTTTTGATTTTCTCTTCTTCTCAAGGCGGCAAGTTTTGAAAAAGGATGGAAAAGAATTTGTTCTTCATGCGCCATACC